>NC_071989.2:3010000-3187500 GCF_028885655.2 Pongo abelii
GACAGTTTCTGTGCCTTGTTACCTTGATAATTATAGTATTTTTCTGTTGCTGCTAAACAAACCACAAAATTGTAACAGCTTTAATAACACGCTTATCATCACTGAGTTTCTGGGGACTGGGGGTCAGGATCTGACTCAGCCAGGTCCTCTGCTTGGGCCTCTGCAGGCTGTAGCCAAGGTGTTGTCCAGGGGTGAGTTCTCATCAGAGGCTTGACCGGGAAGGATCTGCCTCCAAGCTCTCTCAGTTGTAGAATTCATTTCTTGTACCTATAAGATTTTAAGAGAGTATAACTCTGTTTTCTGAGATTCTGTATTTGTCTATTTGGCATCCATTCATCACAGGGCCAATTTATATTAATGAAATTTTCTTATTTTCTGTGTTCTTGATACCATGGCATGGAAGGCCTTATAGACTTAGGGAAAGACTGCCCTTCCCATGGCTGGCTAGTTCCTACATATAACCGTAACCAATAATAACCTGCCCACAGTGTGTCTTTCATATGCAAATCGATCCATCCCAATTCTACAGACACAGCCATCTGTTTATCAACACCCGCATGCCAACCCAATATTATTCCTGCCCTGAATTAACGCAAGGCCAAGTACCAGACAACTCAGGACAGCCCCTGTGACCAAAGGCCACCAGAATTCTGCAAAGTAGCCAGCTCTAAACTGTTCTCTTTGATTTGCTCTGCCTTGCCTTTCCCATGGAGCCCCAGCATAGGGTCTGGCCTTGGCATTCCCTTGCTCCTGCTTCTGCCTCCCTACAAAACCTGTGCTTCTCCCTCCTGTGGCCCTGCGTGGCATGGCATGGCATGGCAGGGTGGAGTGTGCTCTTTCTTCGGACATGTAAATAATAAAAATATTATTTTAGTGGCATTTGCCTCTCCATATAATCACTCAGTCATACCTCTATAAACAAAATCCTGGGCAGTTTTATAACCAGGATTCATGGCATCTTGCATTTTCAAAGCCAGATACAGAATGGAACCCCAGGGTGAGTCTACCGGAAAGATGAGTCTGACCCATGGCAAAGCCATCAAAGGTCAGGGCCGACAGCCCATTGCCACTGCCAGATGCCATTGGCTAGAAGCACATCATGAGTCCTCCCAAACTCAAGAGAATTGGGTTCCCATTGGGAGGCAGGGATTGGGGGGCCACCTTCAAGTTTATCCAGCCCAATAAATGCATTTGCAGAAAGATCATGTGAATTGAGTTTTTTAAAAACAAAGCAAAACAGATACATACATTTTACCAACTAGCACATTAACTTCTTAATGCTTGTGGTTTAGTAAATCTACGCTCTAAAATACTGTGCACTGCTAATTTGTTAGAAATACATACAGGCTGCATGGATGCTTGCAATTGCACAGTGATGTGTCTAACTAGGTGATATGCCTGGCTCAGTAGGTGTTCACTTTGATTTAGTAGATTATGTGTCTGATTCAGCAGAAAATTCATGTTGTGTCAACAGGTAACGAGCACATCTGATTTCATTCTTGATATACATGGCTCAATTGGTGATCTATTTCTTTTTAGTTGGTGTTTATTTTTCCTATGAATGATTTATCTGTTTTAGAATGAACTGTGTCAACTACTGCACATGGTATATTAATTTCAGTGTGTTATGCAAACATTTCCTGGGTAATACACCTTATTCCATCTTTATTTGCTCTCACTAGCAACATCATATCTTTTCTTTATTTGAATTAAATAGCTTTTCAAAGAAGGCTATTCTCCTTGGGGACTGCAGGGTGATGGGTGATGCAGGGTGCATGGAAAGGGAGGTTTCATTTAGAGAACATTTTTTATTACCTCTGGCATGAGAGTGTTTAACACATTAAGCATTTATCTGCAAACACTACAGAATGTGCCATGATGTAATTATATAAAGTTAGGTTACATATTTTCTTTATAGTTCCAACCAAAGATTGAATTATTGAGATATTAAAGGAGTTTTAAACTATTTAAATATATATAATATAACATGCGGCTTAATGAAGACACAAGAGAATAGATATAACTATTTGCATTTCACAGCAGCAAGTGAACACAGCAGCAGCTATGGAGAAACATGGCATGGGCAGGCAGCTCATCAGAACACCAGATCCCTTCTATTGAGGGAAAACTCTCAGGCCTGTTTCCCACTGCCATTGTATGCTTTCCTGCTCCAGCCTCCAGGTTCCAAAATCACACTACTGCCTTATCCAGAGCTATCACTGTGCATCAGGCTAGTGCCCAATCTGGAATCGTCAATGTGTACCAAGCAGTGCATAATCTGGAACCATCACTTTACACATGGCAAGAACCTCATCTGGAACCATCACTGTACACACAGCAGTGCCTGATTTGAAACCATCACTGTACACCAGTCAGTGCCTGATCTGGAACCATCACTGTACACCAGTCAGTGCCTGGTCTGGAAACATCACTGTACACAAGTCAGTGCCTGGTCTGGAACCATCACTGTACACCAGTCAGTGCCTGATCTGGAACCATCACTGTACACCAGTCAGTGCCTGGTCTGGAAACATCACTGTACACAAGTCAGTGCCTGGTCTGGAACTATCACTGTACACCAGTCAGTGCCTGATCTGGAGCCATCACTGTACACCAGTCAGTGCCTGATCTGGAACCATCACTGTACACCAGTCAGTGCCTGGTCTGGAAACATCACTGTACACAAGTCAGTGCCTGGTCTGGAGCCATCACTGTACACCAGTCAGTGCCTGATCTGGAACCATCACTGTACACCAGTCAGTGCCTGGTCTGGAACCATCACTGTACACAAGTCAGTGCCTGGTCTGGAACCATCACTGTGCACCAGTCAGTGCCTGGTCTGGAAACATCACTGTACACAAGTCAGTGCCTGGTCTGGAACCATCACTGTACACCAGTCAGTGCCTGGTCTGGAAACATCACTGTACACAAGTCAGTGCCTGGTCTGGAACCATCACTGTGCACCAGTCAGTGCCTGATCTGGAGCCACCACCATGAACAGGCAGCACCTGGCCTGGAACTGTCAGTATGCCGTGGCTAGTGCTTGATCTGGTTGCATTTAGGAAATAGTAAAGGAGTTTTAAACTGTTTAAACATAGCCTTGACTGCAGACACCACTGAGTGGCTGACATATATAACATAACACAACATAACAACGCAACACAACACTAGAATAATGTCAGATCCAGAACCATTACTCCACATAAGGCAGAATGTGATTTGAAACCATTACACTATACTAGGGCAGTGCCAGGTCTGGAACTACAACTCTATCCCAAGCTGATGATCAAACTCATCATTATTCTGTGTGTGTATGTGTGTGTGTGTGTGTGTGTGTGTGTGTGTGTGTGTGTGTGTAATTTGTGGTATAATTTGCATACAGTAAAATGCTCTGCTAAGTTTAAGTGCATCATTTGATCAGTTTTCATAAATGTGTTCCTAAATGCATAACATATCTGTCACCCAGAAAGTTCCTTCATGCCAATTTCTAGTTGATCCTGCTCACCTCACAAATACTCAGGTATCTGACATCTACCACCATAAGTTAATTTTGCTTATTTTAGATAATTCCATGAACATTGAATCATGTAAGTTTCTTCTCATGTTCAGTTTCTTTCATTGAGCTTGAAAGGGTTGATATTCATCTATACTGCTGTGTGCATCAATACCATGTTCCTTTTGATGCTGAGAGGCACCCCTTTGCATAGAACACACAGCAGATGCTTCCATTGTAGGGTGGATGTCATTTATGGTTTAGACTAATATGGATAAAGCAGCCATGCACATTCTTGTATAACACTTTCTGTAAGTATAATTTTATTTCTCTTAGATAAATACTTAGAAATTTAATTGTTGAATTATTTCTCTTGGATAAATACTTAGAAATTTAATTGTCGAATTATATGATAGATGTATTTTAATTTTTTTTAACTGCCAAAAAGTTTTCAAAGGTTGTTTTGATGTTTTGTACTCTAAACAAATAAGAGTTCTGGTTGTTCTACAGCCTCTTCAACATTTATTGTGGTCAAACTATAAAAATTTCAGTCTATCTAGTGAATATACAGTCATATTTTATGATGGTTTCAATTTGCATTTTCCTGGGAGCCAAAGATATTCATCACATTTTCATTTGTTATTTGTATATCTTCTTTTGTTTGCTCCTGTTCAAGCCTTGAGTGTATTTTTATTTATTTTAATTGGGCTGTAGGAATTCTTTATACAAGAATTTTTGAAGTACAGTATTGCTAATACATCAACCACTTTGTGACTTTATCTTTCATCAAGATTTTTTTGATGAGCAGAAATTTTTAATTATGATAAATTTTAATTTATCATTATTTTAAGATTCAACCTTTTTTTTTAATTCTCTGGGAAATTTTTGCCTGTCCTAAATTTGAGAAGAGATTACTCTGTTCTTCTGATTTCTACTGGGAGATTGAATGTTTTCACTCTATACTGTGCATAGTGTAAGATAAAAAACTAATTTCTTTTTTTTTTTTTTTGCTTTTACACATTCAGTTGTTCCAGACCATTTGTTGAAGAAATTTTCTTTTCTCCATTGAGTTTCTTTGGCACCCTTGTTGAAAATTATTTGATTTGATAAGTGTGGGTCAATTTTTGGATTTCCTACATTGCTACATTGTTATATTTTTAAATCACTTTTTTAATCCTACTTTGTTGTAATTACTGTACCTCTGTATTTTCTTGAATGTATATGGATGATGTTCTTTAATTTTGTTTTTCTATTTGAATCTGGATATTCATGTTAACTACTATTTTTGTCCTTTGTCTTTCCAAATAAATTTTAAATAATCTTGTCGATTTTTAGAAAAAAAAAATCTGTAAAAAATTTTTATTGGAATTGAATTGAAATAAATCAATTTTGGAAAAACTGACATCATAATAATGAATCTTTCAACACATGAACATGGTATATCTCACCTTAATTTAAATTTCCTTTAATTGTTCTCATCAGCATTTTATAGTTCCCAGTATATAGTCCTACATATTTTTTGTTACTACAGAGTTGACATTTTTTGATGCTATTGTAAATGACACTGATTTTTCCATTTTATTTTCTAATTGTTCATTTCAAGTGTATAGGAATTTAATTTCTTTCTTTCTTTTTTTTTTTTTTTTGAGATGGAGTCTCTGCTCTGTCACCAGGCTGGAGTGCAGTGGCACGATCTCAGCTCACTGCAGTCTCCACCTCTCAGGTTCAAGTGATTCTCCTGCCTCAGCCTCCCAAGTAGCTGTGATTACAGGTGTGAGCCAGCACACCCAGCTAATTTTTGTATTTTTAGTAGAGATGGGGTTTCACCATGTTGGCCAGGATGGTCTTGATCTCCTGACCTCGTGATCCGCCCGCCTTGGCCTCCCAAAGTGCTGGGATTACAAGCATGAGCCACCATGCCCGGCCGGAATTTAATTTCTTAATGTTGAATTCTGCAACATTGTCAAATCTACCTATTAGTTCTAATAATCTTCTTAGATATTCATTAGCATTTATGCTACACAATTATGGGATCTGTGAATAAATCCAGTTTTACCTCTTTTCAATCTGAATGTCTTTTATTGTTTTGCTGTCCTGGCTAGAGTTTCCGTATTAATGTTGAATAAGAGCAACGAGTGTGGACCTCCATGTGTCGTCCTCAAACTTACGTGGAAAGCACTTAATTTCTCACTGTTATGTGTGAAATTCGCTGCTGATCGTTCAGTTAGTGCCTTGATCAGGAATTAAAGGAAGGCTCTTTTAATTCCTCAGGTGCACAGTGTTACCATAAATGCTTTTGTATTTTGGCAAGTGCTATTTTTCTATGTTTATTAATATGATTAGATGACTTATTTCCATTCTCAATCTATTAATGTGGTGGATTCTATTGATTAATTTTGTTAATATAATTATATGACTTGTTTCTGTCCTCAATCTATTAACGTGGTAGATTATATTGATTAATTTTGTGCATTAAACAGATCTTTCATCTTTATAAAGTAAACCCAGCTTGATCATGGGACCTATTGTTCTGTACATATATTACTGAATTTGGTATCTAGTATTTTTATGGGATTTTGTGTCTATAATCATGAGAGACACTGGAGTTTAATTTTTTGGTTTTGTTATCAAGGTTTTATCTAATGGCCTCACAAAATAAGTTAGATGTGTTTTCTCTTCCTCTGTGTTCTAAAAGAGTTGCCTATGCTTGAAATTATTTCTCCTTAAATGTCTGATAGAAATACAATCAGTAAAACAAGCTTGTTTAACCCACGGCCGGAGGGCTGCATGAGGCCCAGGATGGCCTTGAATGTGGCCTAACACAAATTTGTAAACTTTCTTAAAACATTATGAGATATTTTGGCGATTTTAAACAACTCATCAGCTGTTGCTAGTGTTAGTATGTTTTATGTGTGGCCCAAAACTATTGTTCTTCCACTGTGACCCAGGGAAGCCAAAAGATTGGATACCCCTGCGGTAAAACCTGGGTTTGAAGTTTTCTCTGTGGTAAGATTTTTAATTAATAATTTAGCATATTCAGTGGACATGTGGCTACTTAGATTTGCAATTTCTTTTTAGTGTTTTTTTTAATTTATCAATTTTCCCTAAGTTGCTTAATTTATTTACATTAATAAGCAACTTAGTTGCTGTTATATATCCACTAAGTTACTGCTATATATACACTCTTATCATTTTCATCTGTGGAATCTCTAATGATGTCTGCTCTTCGTAATTTGTGCAGAGAGCTTCATCATAAATGCTGTGTCCTCTTTTTCCCTTTGTGAATCTTGCTACAGATTTCCCAATTTGATTTATATTTTTAAAGAAATAATTTCCGGCTTTGTTGAACTTTCTCATTGTTTTTCTGGTTATCTTTTTACATTTCATTGACTTCCACTTTTACTTGTAATATTGTCTTTCTTCTTTATATTTGGAATTTAATTTTTTCTACCTCTTTAGGTACAAATAGAAGAAATTTATATTATACCTTCCATCTTTTCTAATATAGGCATCTAAAGCTATAAATGTACTTCCAATGACTGATTTAGCTGCATTTCAAAACTTTTGATGTGTTATGGTATCATTAATCAATTACATTTTTGTCTCTGCTGTTGTGGGTTCTTCCTTAATTCATGAGTTATTTAGCTTTTTAAGTATTTAATCTCCAAATATTTAAGATTTTCTAGAAATGTTATGAGTATTGCTTTTTATATGTCTACCACTCTTTTCAGAGAACACGCTTTCTATTATTTTGATGCTATATATGGTCTCTGTAGGCGAACATTCCCTGTGACTCTACTCTTGTTGGGAATAGTGTTCTATCATTAATAGATCAGGTTAGTTGGTTGATGCTTTACTATCTTAGACTTTTGGAAAGTTTTGGTTTCGGGGTGCTGTCATAATCTTTTATTGGCCAATTTATGGACAGGTAAAGAAAGCTTTTGTGAAAGGGGAGCTCTCTGGTGTGGTGAAGTCATTGGCTGGTAACAGAAAGGAGGTGTGTGGTGAGGCGGAGATGGTCAGTGGAGTGGTACCCATTCCTGGGGAGTGGTCCCTTCTACCAGGTATAGATGACCTTTCTCCACCCATCCCTGGGGAGTGGGTCCCTTCTACAAGCCACAGATGACCTTTCTCCACCCATCCCTGAGGAGTGGGCTCCTTCTACAGGCCACAGATGACCTTTCTCTACCCATCCCTGAGGAATTGGCCCCTTCTATAAGCCACAGATGACCTTTATTCCCCCTTGTAGTCTGCTCTAAGGGCCAGCAGTCCTTTTTTTAAAACAGCCAGGTAGTAAATATTTAACATAATAAACACTGTGGGGCAAGAGGCAAAATTGGGGCTATTACATAAGGTACTTATATAACCCTATACACAGACAGTGCTTATATAATTTAAAATATATTTAAAATTCTTAAACTGTAGTGTGTAATAAAATAGATAATTGGCCAGGTCTGGCCCACTGGCCATAGTTTGTCAGCCTTTGCATCATATTCTGAGAACATTCTGCTCAACACTGGATCAAAAAGATAAAACAGATGACAAACTGAATGAGTTTTTTGGCAAAATTTGAGATTTGGGTGAAAGGCAGTTAAACAGAAAGTTTTTATTTTGAAGTTCTCAGGGTCTAATATACAACATAAATTGGGAATCTCCAAAAGGGACTTAAAGAAGAAAGTACTGGCCAGGCGTGGTGGATCACACCTGTAATCCCAGCACTTTAGGAGGCCGAGGCGGGTGGGTCACCTGAAGTCAGGAGTTCGAGACTAGCCTGGCCAAAATGAAGAAACCCCGTCTCTACGAAAAATACAAAAATTAGCGGTAGGGTGTGGTGGTGCAGGTCTGTAATCTCAGCTACTTGGGAGGCTGAGGCTGGAGAACTGCTTGAACACAGGAGGTGGAGGTTGCAGTGAGCCAAGATCACGGGACTGCACTACAGCCTAGGCAACAAGGGTGAAACTCCATCTCAAAAAAAATAATACAATAAAGTAGAAGAAAGTACTTCCACTGTGGTTTGAATGTGTATGTCCCCTCTGAAATTCATGTATTGAAACTCAATCACCAATACGATAGTATTAAGAGGTAGGGCCTTTAGGAGATGATTAAGTCAGGAGGTCAAAGTGTAGAGAAGGGCATCTGGGCCTTTGGAAAGGGACTTCACACAGCACTCGGTTGTCTTCCGCCCTTCTGATACAGGAGCTAAAAAGAAATATTTAGGCAGATAGTGAGGGTAAGAGAGTTCTCAGTGAAATTTCCTTTTAATAAAAAGCAGCCTCCAAATCATTTCTTTTCTAACAAAAAGCAGCCTGAAAAATCAAGCTGCAAACATAGATAAGCAAGCTGGAAGCCTGCATGGTAAATGCCAGCAGCTATGCCAGTAGAAAGGGGTACCTGAAAGCCAGGTATGTTCAACATGGAGGCTCCCTCTGCTGTTTTCTTTGGTGCCACATGTGCAGAAAAGCAGCAGGGAAGATGGCGCCGGCCGGGTAGAGAACCCATCTACATCATAAAAGCTTAGATGGGGTGGCCACCTTCTTCGCACACTATAAATGGCACACCTGGTCCAACCAATCCTCTGCGCCCTATGTAAATCAGACACCATCTCCTCAAGCTCATCTATAAACCAACCACATTTCACCGTGAGCTGGGGAAATCCGCTCAGAACCCACTCCCTCTGCACAAGGGAGCTTCTCTCTTTTGCCTATTAAACTTCCTTGGCATGAGGCAAGGAACCTTGGGTATTACCCCGGATGAATGACGCCACTGCACTTCCATCCCTTCCGCCCTGTAAGGACCCGGCGCTCCTCCCTCCTCGGGATGGAGAAACAAGGCGCCATCTTGGAAGCGGGGATACTGATACATTTCTATTCTTTATAAGTTACCCAATCTCTTTGTACTGTTTCGCTGTAGCAGTACAAAGGGCAAAGGCAATAGATTGGTTTCATTTTGCTAAGGTTCTTATGGGTCTGGAGGTCTGGTGTGCCTTCAGACAGTCTAGAAAACCTGGGTGGAAACCTAGCTTTCGAAAACTGGCTCTCCCTTTTCACTCTTGGTATTCTAAATATGGAAATTGCTGTGATCTATTGTGTTTTGTAAATTTTAGAAATTAATTTCTCCTACTTCTAATAGGATATCTTGTGCTGCAAAATGTAAGTTATGACTGAATCCATTGGCAAGAGAAACAAACAAGGCTACTGCTGAATCTTGTAAATTGATGATGTAAAATACATAGAAAATGACAAATCCTTACAAACTGAGTTATACAAGTCAATGCCAGCAGTCTCTCAGCTATTATGTTTCAACCACTTCACCTCGTCTGTATTTCACTTGGGGTTTTAAGTTTGGGTGCAGGTTTTAAGGTAAATAAAGCCTGAATTCCAAGCTGCTTCTGTACTCATGATGACCCTGACTTTATTAGTAACGGGATCTAATGACATCACTTTTTGACATTCATGATCTTTAACCTAGTTTGATCTAAACCAGACTCCTTGGGAATGATATCATTAAGGTAAATCCCTGAAAGGAGACCCAGTCACTTTAGTATGAACCATTTAGAGGTATTAGGTTACTGGGAATGGCTTCACCTATTGCTTTTTTCTTCCTTGGGCAATACAGACCATATCAAAACTGCGGAGAAGGGCAGTGGGTAATTGTTGTTTTTAGTAATAACACTCCCTCCAAGTCATACCAGAATTCTAATTATGCATATGGGTAGACTTATTTAAATGTGGCTTTTTTTTTTTCCTTAAGCAGATCTTAACTCTTAGAGTCTACACGTCCCTCCACGTTTGAAAAAAAAATGTCTAGCATTAATGCAAAGGTAATTTTAGATACACCTTGTGTTCATGTGTATAGGATAAAGTACCGGAGTCTATATGAATATGCTCCTCGCTCTAGGAAAAAATTGTGAGAATTATCAACAAATATTTTATATATGAGCCAAATCTGTACATGCAAAATGGTAGGTCAGGGCCCCTGCCTGCCTATCTTCTTTGCTGCTGTCCCAAGATCCCGTCATGTTTTCTGTTCCTGCTCCCAAAAGCCGCCTCTCTGGTCTCCTGGTTTCTACTGATGTCCCTAAAAAGCATTCTCTAAAGAGCAGTAGAGTGTTGACCTTACACGTCAAGGCTAAAATGAAACTACCTCCACACCCAGCTATGCCAGCCAGTCTTACGATATTGATAAATAGTGTTAGTGTTGATAAATACTAACTGGATAAACTGTCTCCAGCAAGAATTACCATTGTTTTCTTGATCTGACAGAGACATCAGACTTCATTTTCTTCTTCCTCTTAAATCTCTCACTAGTTCATACATCTGATTCTGGAAAAAAAAAAAATTAGCAAACTCTTCAGAGAAGAAAAGCAATACATCTCAAATTATTACTAGAAAAAAGTACTTTATATTCTCGATAAACATGAACTTCATCATATTACAAAGATACACTGTAACTCATGGTAAATTATCCCGTCCACCTTTGCAAAGCTACTGAGTAATTGCTATGCTAAGCTGGTCGGGTAGGACAAACCCCTCAACATTTGGCTTATGCAAAAATGAAGGTATGTGCTCCTGGGTATGCCTGGCTTCCAGTACAGGTGGCCATGTTTCTAAGAAGAGAACCCAGGTTTGTTTGCCTTAGCTCAGTTTGTGCTGCTTCTGCCACAGGTCCCGTGTGTAGAGGGGTGCTTAGGATTCAAGACCTGTGGGCCACAGCAGGAGGCCGGATACCAGGAACCTGGACAAACTCCTGTTTCCCCAATTGGCTCTGACTGGGCCCCAGCCAGTTTCTCACCAAACACTCCCCATAGCTGGGCCTGCGATGAGCTCCTTTCCTCCAGGCTGTTCTTGGCTTCACCTGTGGGGTGTGTTCAGGAAAGTGGATGCTGGGATCAGGCATGGGGAGAGCTGGGTTCCCCACGGGTGCTGTCAGAAGCTCTGTTAGTTGTTCCTAGCTGAGGAAAGTCCCACCAACAAGAAGAACCACTATGAGTAGCAAGCTCCAGTGCTACCTCTGCGAGTGCCAGGGGCAGAGACCAAAGTGGAAGCCACTGTCTGCTGGCCCCTGGTTAGGTGACATGGTGGCAAGTCACCCAGCCTCCCCAGGCTGAGTTTCCCAGTTTCCTCCTCTGTGAAATGGGAATGATGCTTCCCACGGATGCCCCTCTAAGAAATATAGTGAGACTGGGGGGACCATGCCCATGAATTGTATCTGTGAACTGTCAATTGATTGCTGTCACGGCCTTCTATTGGAGGACTGAAACGGAATTCCAAGGGCAAGAAGGCAGGAGGAGGGAGGTTAATATGTGTATGTGAGGCTTTGTTTGTCTATGGCTGTCTGCAGCTCCTGGATTGGTCTACCGTTTGCCTGCGTTAACACGAGTTCCCTTCTTTTAAAGTCAGGAGTTTCCGATACTTTAAAAAGTGTAATGGAAGGTAACTTAATAATGTGTGATTTATGTAGCCATCAGAAGAAATATCAACGTCTCCATCCTGGAAACAAATCAAAGTTCAGATATGGATGCAAACACTAATTACTTTTAACAAGTGCAAGGGAGAGGTGAGCAGAGGGTAGGATTGAATTTTGCCCAGCCAGACAGCCGGGCGCGTGATAACCTGAGATTTTGCAAGGTCCAGTGTGGTGTGCACAGGAAGTATCAGGATGTGGGCCATGTCGGCCGGCCCTCATCCGCCCTTTGAAGTTTCCAGAGTGAGAAGGGACGAACATCCATCTCCAAGCGCCCCAAGTCCTGGGGGCTGCTTTGGGTTACTGAGGAATGTGCACTTATTGGAAACCTGAGCCCACGGTCCCTAAAAAGTTGGGCTGTGGCGGGGCAAGGAGTGACCCTGTCAATTTAGACAGCTGCTAGACCACTGCTCGGAGCAAATTATTACAGCAGTGGTGATTTTCCTGATGGGAAAAAAGCAAAGGGCATCTCTTTAAGCCCCACTGGGTCAGCTTTCGCCTTGAAGATTCGTGTGAGAACCAGAGCCTCGGTAGAATTAGAGCCATGCCAGGGCTGAGGCTGAAGGACAAACAGGCTGCTAGATAGGGGAATGAAGATTCAAACACAGATAAACCCAAAAGACACTGGCCTCTCTCTGCATGCATCCATTACTGTCCTGCGACAGTCTCAGGTTTAGAAAACTCCAAGCTCACAACATAACTCACGCAGCAGTTACTTAGGAGCGATTCTGCACCAGGTGGTCAGATGATTCCACCAACTGTGTCCCAGTGCCCTCTTCTGTCCGCCAGCACCTGCAGTGCATTTCAAAATGGAATTCCTGCTGCATGCAGCTCAGCTGCTGCAGAAATCGGGGTGTGGGTCTCTCATGTGTGTTCACTGCAGAGCAGCTTCAAATGGGTGTGAATAAAATGCTTCTTTCTATCTTAAGGCTTGAGAATGAGAAGCAAGTCGGATTTTACGATAGTACTTTAAAGGTTTAGCAGTTTGAGAATGGGAAAAGGCAGGTTTCCCACGAGAGCCAAACTCGAAGCAAAAGTGCAGGAGGATCTTGCATTTGTTCCCTCGCAGCTGGCAGTGGAGCAGGCTGGGGGCCCCTGGTCCAGCAGCATGCGCCCCTCACAAACCAGCCCCACCCCCCACCGTACCCCACACCCCAGCGCATGCGGTTCATACTTGGGAGGGGCTGCCAGCTGCACATTTCCATTGCTAGCCTCTCCCCAGCCATCCTCTCCCTTCAAGGAATAATGGGGAATTCTAGTGAGCAAGATCATCTCACTTTAAGGGACAGCCTGAAGTCTAGGGAGTTTAAATTACATCCTTCAGCAGATGAGGGCCTGGCCACAGCAGTGTTCTCGCTGGGGAGGGAAGCTTGGTGGGTGATGGCAAGAGAGAAGAATTCCTTTCACACACATTCTCGTGCCTTTGGAACTTGGTCCGTAGATTGGCCATTTGAAGTATCAGGGAACTCAAATGTTTAGAAGTTAAACTTCACATACTTAAAATATTTAGTATGAGAACGTATAATTGGCAGTGCAGCGATGCCCAGGGGACCTGAGCCATGGAAGTTTCAGGAACACCTGGAGAGGGGGAGCCAGGCCTGCTGCGTGAAGGTGCTCCAAGCCGGAGTCTGTGGGCACCCCCAGCAGTGAGGACTGGACTCTGTAGCCACTCAGGCTGCCTCAGACTGCCATCCAAAGGCCTGGAGAGAGTGGGAATGCTCACTTTCAACAAGCACCCAGGGGCTTCTGAGGGAGAAGTTCCTAAGACTTCTCTGGGAGGAAATATTACTCTTTATTCCAGTTTTCTTGGTGTTAATGACAATTAAAATCCATGTCACAGGGTTGCGGTGAGGCGCAAATTAAAATAAACGTGATAGCACTTTAAAAAGTGCACGGGTGTCCTGTGACTGCTGTAACAAATGACAAAAAACTGGGCGATTCACAAAAGCAGAAGTTCATCCTCTCGAAGCTCTGGAGGCCAAAAGTCTAAAAGCCCCATGTCTGCAGGGCTGCACTCTCCAAAGGCTCTGGGGGAGGAAGCGTCTTTGCCTCTTCCAGCTCCCCTTGGCTGCTGTGCTTCTGGGCTCATGGCCATATCGCTCCAGGCTCTGCCTCTGGGGCCACGTCGTCTCCTCCTCTTCTGTCTGGGTGAAATCTCCTCCACTTTTCTCCTATAAAAATATTTGTTCTGAATTTAGGGCCCACTTGGATAATCCAGGGTGATCCCACCACCTCAAGATTTTTAACTTAATCATGGAGATACCTTTTTTCTAAATAAGGTCGCATTTACAGGGATTCAGAGGGGGACATGTCTCTTTGAGGCCACCATCAACCCACTATACTCAGTGCAGGACACACAACTGCAACAGTATGACTGTGTCTACTGCCCCGTCACATTCTTTGGTAGTGAAAGCCGAGCCGTCTGCACTCCTCTCTGACACGCTTGGCCTGGCCAATTGGCTTCTTCCTGCAGACTGCAGAGCGGCTGTTCTGGGAAGCTCCTTTCTGCTGCAGACACACACAGCCCTTCCCGCACCAGGCCGAGGGTCAGCTCAGCAGGGGCCTTTTCTGGGGAAGGTGCAGTACTCCAACGGTCAGCCGGGCTCCCAACGCTGTGTGCATGGCTGGCTCTGCCTCCTGCTCACCCCTGCCCGCCTGGCCTCTCCCTGCTTCTCCTCCTGCTCACCACTGCCTGCCCCGCCTCTCCCTGCTTCTCCTCCTGCACTCCCCCTGGCCTGGCCCTCTGCATCCTGTGTGTGCCTCTCGCTCATTCTTGGGGCCTGCCCTCTGCAGACCTTGCTTTCGAGCCCGGTGCCCCTGTGTGGGATCCTCACTGACCTGGTGGAGGCTGACAATCGTGAAACTGCCCAGTGATGTCTCCTGGCGGGTGGCTGCTCCACAGGGCTCTGTGGTGCCGCCTCAACGTGTCGTGAGCTTCCCTTCCATGGGTGGCACTGGCCTTGGGGACAGTTCCAGCACCCTCAGAGACCTCCACACTTGCTACGTTCTCGCATCTGAGAAATGTGGTAGTATATCATAAACCTGCGAATAGTATAGAAAAGTAAGCCACAAAGTAGAAAATTGCTCTGAAAGCAGATTCTTACATAGCCGTGCCCAATCGCTGCTCAAGGTCTCATCTGGTCCCTCAGCCTGACCCAGCACAGTCCATCTCACACAGGACCCCTCTCTATGCATGGCCAGGGCACAGGTGGTGACCATGCTGGGGGCTGAGCCAGCTTGTTCTAGAACCTGCCATCCATATTCTAGCTGCCCAGATGACTTGCTTGGGACAGCCCCAGGATCAGGGTGGGGTCATGGTTGGGGGCAGAGCAGGCGCTGTTCCCTCGGACACGGAGTCCACATCTCGGGATGGGAACCCTGAGTGGCGCAGGCCTTGGCCAAAGGGAAGGGGCATTCCTATTCCTCTTCTAGCCCAGAATCGAGGGGAAGCAGGTGATCCACTGGGCTCCTAGGGACTGCACGCTCCAGCCCGCGCCAGGGAGCCCCTCACCAGCTTGTGTCGGTCGCTGCCATGCCTATGGCTGGTTCTCCTTCATCATTGTCACCCCAGCCTTCACCCTGCCCTGGATCCAGAGCCCCTTGTTGGTCTTGCATGGCAGGGGAGGAGCCCCCAAGACAGCGTGTGTTGCAGGTCACCAGGTCTCAGTCCACCGGTGAGGGGCAGTGCCCCTGGCGACGTGCAGTGTTTTAAGCAGGTCCGACCTCTGGCTGCCTCCACACATGCACGCCCATGTAAAGTCAGTTGCCTCTCAGGACATATAGAAGGTTTGGAAGGTGACACCAAGTGACGTGTCTTCCTCAGCCACAGCCTCCACCGGGCACCCCGGTTGGTGGCCTTTCCCGCCTTTTTCTGGAACACCCAGCAGGCTCTCTGATGGGGGCAGGCGCTGGCCCTGGACACACAGGCCCTGAGTGGCCGTCAGTGAGTGCCTGGCATCAGACATGTGACACAAGGCCTTATCCATCAGGGCTCCTGGAAGACGGGACTGGAAAACAGAGTCCCTGATCTGTTTCCTGCAGACGAGCAGAGCAGCTATGGACACCCTGGAGGGGACGTGGTCCCCTGCCAGGTTTGGGCCATCCAGTTGGATGCCTCGAAGGAGGAGGCAAGCATTTCATTTTTGTGACAGCTGAGCATATGCAGCTTGGAGTGAAAGGAAGGAGATTTTTTACTTCTTAAATAAACACGTGTCCATGTTCCTGTCTCCAGAAGCGTGAAAATGCAATTATATAGACTATATCCTGTGCACTCTAGAGCAGGGGACCTGAGAAGAATCCTCTCTGGTGATGGACCCCTTTCTCAGTCATCTCAAACACGTGGCCTGTGTGGTTCCATCACCACCTACTGTGGTGGATTCGGGCAGGACCGAGGCCAGGGGCAGGCCGGGCTTTGCCCCATCATCACTCAGGAGGCCAGGTGTGGTCCCCTCTCTGTGCGGAGCCACCTCACCTTGCTCTGGGATCGTGGCCGTGGCTCTTCTCTCCATATGGAGTCGCCTCACCTCCCTGCGCACTTGTGGTCGTGGCTCTCTTCTCTGTGCGGAGTGGCCTTACCTCCCTGTGCACTTGTGGTCGTGGTTCCCCTCTCTGTGTGGAGTTGCTTCACCTTGCTGTGTGCTCGTGGCCTCCTGTGGCTTATCAGAAACTCCACTGTGAAGGAGCAGAGAGGTGTGTGGAGAGGGAGGATGAGGTGCATCCCATGGGCGGAATTGCCATTTCTCTGCACTCTGGGGAGACCCATCTGCTGATTGTGACCTTACTGAGCGCCTCTGTGCCCCCCGCTCCCAGGCCTGAGTGCCTGTTCCAGGGGAGGAGATGGGTCAGATACCTCAACCACGCCCTAGCGCAGCTTTCATGGCACCCAGGGGAGAATGTGACCTGATAAAGCCACACATTCATTGCGGTTTCAGGCAGACCCCTGCCTGGTGGCCTGAGCTCAGACCCTAGCCCTGTCCCTCACTGTGGACTTGTTTCCTTAACTTATTTGTGCCTCAGTTTCCTCACCGTAAAATGGGATAATTTGCTAAGAGGTTTAATGGGTTAATTCATGTAAAGTGCTTTGAAGAGCACCTGGCTCAGAATGCACACAAAACTTCATCTGTGGTGGCGGTGATGGTGGCTGCAGTGGTGGCTGTGATGGTGGTTAATAGGCATGCCGGTTGCAATGATATATATATATAGACAGAGGAATGGAGAGGTCAGAGAAATGTGGAAGGGCAGCCTCTGTTGCATGGAACAGTCAATGGGGGAAGTGAGCAGGAGCAAATGCACACCCAGCAGTTGGGAAGGGGGGTCTCCTGACCTGGGATTCAGGAAAGAGAGCCTAGGACCACACTCAAAGCCTTGATTCCGGCCACATTCTGGGTTTCATTTTCTGGTGTGAGTTTATGGAGTTCAATGCTTTCTATTTGTCTCAGTTTCTTGTGAAAAATAGTAGCTGCCTTACCGAGATAAGAAAATGACAAAATGAATGAGAAATTAAATAGAGAAGCTAAAAGCATTGTATAAATTTCTACCATGAAGGCCGCAAATTTAAAATCATCCATCAAAACTTTAGACAAAGCATGAAATCATCCATGATGTTAAGCCCCTGCCCGCGCCTCCCCTGAGCCCCCAGGCTCTGCTAGGAGGAAGGCACTCTCCCTCCTCTCAGGAAGTCGTGCCCCCTCCTGGGTATGATGCTCCTGAAGCACGAGGGGCTGCTGCCGATGGCCCCAGAGCCTTGGGCTCCTGGGAGGTCATGGGGGCAATTGGAAAGAAGACCTCCTCCCCTGATCCGAGGACCTTGGTGGAAAGAGGCCACCTCCTTCCTGCCCTGCAGGCCTGAAGGTGTGAGCAGAAGAAGCAGAAGATGTGGGGAAGCTGGGGCTTGGGCTGGCCAAAGAGGGACAGGGACCAATGCCTGCCTTGTTCATGGCGGAGTGAAGATTGGAGCTTTCTCTGCAGAGGATGCGGGTGGACCTTCAGGTTGAAGCCCCTCAAGCCCAGAGGCCCGGGAATGGTGCAAGGTGCTCGGCCAAGGACTGTTCCCCCTGGGAGGACTGTGCTGGTGTCCATCAGGTGGGCAGCAAAGGTGAGGGGCGGCTGGTGTGGGAGTGTGGAGGGGGCCATGCAGGAGATGCTCCTGGATGGAATGAAAAGAGCAGCAGAGGAGATATTAAAAGGGAATCCTGCTGGGCACGGTGGCTCAAGCCTATAATCCTAGCACTTTGGGAGGCCTAGGTGGGCAGATCACCTGAGGTCAGGAGTTTGAGACCAGCCTGACCAACATGGAGAAACCCCGTTTCTATGCCTGTAATCCCAGCTACTCAGGAGGCTGAGGCAGGAGAATCACTTGAATCTGGGAGGCAGAGTTTACGGTGAGCTGAGATCACGCCATTGCACTCCAGCCTGGGCAACAAGAGCAAAACTCTGTCTCAAAAAAAAGGAATCCAAATACACAGACCTCCGGGAAGGGGGCTGCCAACACCATGAGAAGCTTTCCTTTCTCATGTTCCTGCCTTCCAGTGGGAATGCAAACTGGCACAGCCTCATTGGAAGTCCGTTGGGCAGCTTCCTATGGAACTAGGCACACTCTTACCACACACTCCAACATTCCTGCTCTTTGGTATTCTCCAAATTAACTGAAAACTTCTGTCCACACCAAAACCTGCACATGGATGTTTATAGCAGCTTTACTCATAATTACCGAAACTCAGAAGCAGCCAAGATGCCCCTCAGTCAGGGAGGGGGTGAATTAAGCTGTGCTGCATCCACACAGTGGAATCTTACTCAGCACTAAAAAGAAACGAGCCAGGAGGCTGTGAAAAGGCATGAAGAAGCCTGTCATGAGCACCCCTAAGTGCTATAGACTAAAGGTTTGAGTTGCACCCCAAATTCCTCTGTTGAAACCCTGATCCCCAAGCCGATGGTGCAAGGAGTGTGGCCTCCGAAAAGTCATTAGGTCATGAGACTGGAGCCCTCAGGATGGGGTTCGTGTCCTTCTAAGAAGGGAGGGCTTGTTTCCTTAGAACAAGACGCGAAGACGACCTCACCAGGGACAGGAACGGCGATGCCTCGACCGTGTCCTGCCAGCCTCCTGAGCTGCCACAGACAAACGTCTGGGGTTTAAGTCACCAGCCTGTGGTATTTTGTAACGGTGCCCTGAGCTAAGACGCTAAGTGGAAGAAGCCGGTGTGAAAGGACAGCATCCTGTATGTTGGACATGCCCTCGATGGTGACTATTACGTGTCTACTTGTCCCTCTGTGGGGTGGCCAGATACCCAGTTACGAACAATCCTGGGTGTGTCTGTGAAGGGCTTTGGAGGAGAACAACGTCGGAACCAGTCAACGGGGTCAAGCAGATGCCCACCCTAGTGTGGGTGGCCTCATCCGACCCCTTGAAGGCCTGAATAGAGAGAAAGGCCAATCCTCCAGTGGGTAAGAGCGAGGTCCTCCTGCCCTTCCACCCCCTCCCTTCCACTCCAGCCCTCCACTCCTGAAACAGCAGCCTCCCAGGCCCCACCTCGCTGACCACAGACCTGTGTCTCCTCAGCCTCCATAACCACAGGAGCCAGTCCCCTGTTGGAAATATATATGTGTGCATGTGCATGTGTCTGTGTGCATGTGTGTGTGCACCTGTGTGCACACCTGTGTGCGTGTGTGTGTGCGCCTGTGTGTCTGTGTGCGTGTGCACCTGTGTGCACACCTGTGTGCGTGTGTGTGCGCTTGTGTGTCTGTGTGCATGTGCGTGTGCACCTGTGTGCACACCTGTGTGTGTGTGTGCGCGCCTGTGTGTCTGTGTGCGCCTGTGTGTCTGTGTGCGTGTGTGTGCGCCTGTGTGTCTGTGTGCATGCGTGTGCCCCTGTGTGCATGCCTGTGTGCATGTGTGTGCCTGTGTGTCATGTGCGTGTGCTTGTGTGTGCGCCTGTGTGCCTGTACTTATGTGTGTGTCTGTGTGCCTGTGTGTGCGCATGTGTGTCTGTGTGCACACGCGTGTGTGTGCCTGTGTGCCTGTATGTATGTGTGCGTGTGTCTGTGCACGTGCGTCTGTGTGCACCTGTGTGCATGCCTGTGTGTGTGTGTGTGTGTCCTATCGGTTCTATTTCTCTGGCGAACCCTGACTCATACACCAACTTTATGACTTTCCAACAAAGGCAGAACGATGGAAATGGAAAAGAGACCTTTGGCTGCCAGGGGTTTGGGGGGTGGCGGTGAGCAGGCCAAACACCTAGGGTTTCGAGGGGGTGAAACTGTTCTGAGCGACAGGTGATGGGGGACACATGTCATGATACATTTGTCCACACCATAGAATGAACAGCACCAAGAGGGACCCACTTTTGGGTGACAGTCGCCCGTCACTGTGGCTCATCCCTTGTGACCAAGCTGCCGCACAGAGTGGGGTGTTGATAGAGGGGAGGCTCTGCTTGTGTGGGGATGGGGGTGTGTGGGAGCTCTGCACCTTCTGCTCAATTTTGCTGTGAACCTAAAAGTGCTCTAAAAAGTAAAGTCTTTTAAAAATGCTACTTCCCTTAGCCATTTGGGTCATGGAAGTTTCTGGAAGAGAAGGTATTGGGTTAGATCTTCAGAGCGGGGGTGCTGCATCGGCATGCTGTGTGCTGGGGAGAGCATCCCTGGTGGAGGAGACAGGCAGGCTCACACCTCCCACCCACCGTGTGCCCGTGAAGGGGGAGACAGTTGAACACTTTAACTTTTCTTAACAGAAATTGGAGTACCTCCGGCCCTTTCTTGGGTCTTTGAAATTTGGAGAAAATCTGGAATTTATTTCTAAGTTAACATAAATGCATTGAGTCATTTTATCCTAGAAGTATCTCCCTACATTTGTCTGCACTTAAGTGTTCCTCATACCTGTGAACAGTGATAGAAAGATAGCATAAAGCTAATATTTCAGAAATTTGTCCAAATAATTGTATTAAGATAGATTTGACTTATTCTCTTTCCAGAAAGCAGAGGTCCTAAATTTTGCGTTTGAGTCCTCCTTGGCATCCACATTCCTGGCCGCTAAGCCCCCTGTCAGATTGGAGCTGCGTAATCGTGCCGTGCGGCATGACTGTGATATTTTACACCCTTTTAATTGGACACACAGTGGCAATCCGACTGCCGTTAGCCGGGGTGGCACTGCCAGAAGTGTTTTGCTATAATTTATGTGTAAACAGCAGAGTGCGGCCTGGATCTAACCGTGTGGCCTCCACTCTCTCTGTTGCAGTGAATAAAACAGTTTTGAGAAAACTATTTGTTTTTAGATTTTTGTAGCCAGGGCAAAATAAATATGCACCATTATCAATTAGTGTTTCTTACCAATGGCGCTGAAGAAAATGGAGAAAATAACTGGATATTGAGGCCGGACGCAGGAAATGGAGGCAGGGTAATCGCACCCCTCACTGCCCTGCGTGCCTGCCGGTGGCTGTTCCCGACCCTCATTTAAACAGTTTGATTCCATCAGAGCAGTGTGTTTTGAAATAAAATTTTTTCAGTGCCATTTTCAAATTGATTTTGCATAGTTGATTCTAACAAAAGACATTGCAGCACAGCTTTTAACTCCTGCCAGGCTTCAGTTTCATGTTGTGTAAATAGATTGTAGTGTCTGTGTTATTGTTGTAACTGGAGCTGGTACTTGCAAGGTAAAAAGGTTTTAGGCCACTCCACACATGCCTGGCCCAGCCGTTGGCCCATTGCAGCTTCTTGTAGCTTTCGAGGGAATGGGTCTAAATCTGTCTGATTACAGAGTTTTGTATTTGTCTCTTCACTGGCTTGGACATTCTTGCATTACATTAAATACTCCTGGTGGAACTGATGGGTTATCTGGGGCCCTCCTTCATCAATTATTCACACTTTGTTCAGTCTCCCTGTTTACAGAGCCCCTTAAGGCACGATCGCCTGGCCCCATGTCAAAGGAACCTCTCTATGCAGGCAGACTTTTGAGTTTGATTGACATTCACTCAAAGCCCACCCTGAGAAACCCCGAACCTCCCCCTTCTGGCATGCACCTGGGGATGCCGGCATGCTGCTCGGATGCAGACCCTCTCCACGGATGCCAACACTCAATACCGTTACGCTGTTCCCATTCGGCCAAAGGCAAGGACATGTATAACGGTGCCTCTGTGGTCTCTTCATCACACACCAACGCACATCAGTGAAAGGGGATCAAATAACTTTCAAGACATACCTAAGATGACTGCCTGGGTTTAGAACTGGGAATGAGTGATGGCCGCACAGCACGGGACTTTACAGTGTGTACCTGCCATCAGGGTCCCAGTAAAATAGATTGACCATTATCTTTCTATACCTGGGGCATTAAGAGGTCACGTGCTTGGCCCCGGGCTCACAGCACACAGAGAGGAAGCTGGATGCAAAATCCGACTCCTGCAAGGGAGTAACTTAGCTTAATAGATGTACAGGAAACATCCATTGAATAAATTAATGAGGGAGCATTTTACTATATAAATGTCCCATTAAAACAGATTTAAAATGACGTTCCTTATCCTTGTGGATCTTTTAAGTGCAACACCTGTTTGTTACTAATCCTATTTAATTTAACGAAAGTGGAATCTATCTTATGTAGTCCACGCTCTCCAAAATGTCATTGGCAAAGTTAGGACAGAGACCAGGATCGTGTTAAATCCACAGCCCTGTTTAGGAACCAGCCTGCTCAGCTGCTTTCCATGACTTAGGATGCATTCTGAGACACAGAGTGTCAGATTTCACGTCCTCAGCCATCGTAACACCTTTATAAAAACTATGGCCCACTTAATGTATTGTGTTTTTTAATCAAATCTTATTTCAAAGTTACCATTAAAAGTGCTTGAGATATTATTCTAGCACATAGGTCCCCTGCAGATCCTGGTGGAGGTGGAAAAACCTTGTGTCTGGGCTCCATCACTGTGAAGGGATGGCCCTGGCTAGGTGGGGCCATGTCTCTATGAAGATGGGTCCTTTCTAGTTGGGTCATGTCCCTATGAAGGGGTGGTCCTTGTTAGATGGGGTCATGTCCATATGAGGATGGTGAAGATGGGAGCCCTTGCTAGGTCGGGGCATGTCCCTATGAAGAAGTGGTCTTTGCTAGGTGGGCCATGTCCCTATGAAGATGTGGTCCTTGCTAGATGGGGTCATGTCCCTATATGAAGGGGCAGCCCTTGCTAGGTGGGGTCATGTCCCTATGAAGGAGTGGTCCTTGCTAGGTGGGCCATGTCCCTATGAAGGAGTGGTCCTTGCTAGGTGGGCCATGTCCCTATGAAGAGGTTGTTCTTGCTAAGTAGAGTCATGTTCCTATGAAGAAGGGGGCCCTTTATAAGTGAGTAGTGTTTCTATGAAGGTAGATCCCTTGCCAGGTGGGTTCATGTCCCTATGAAGGTGGTGAAGATGGGGGCCCTTGCTGGGTGGGGTCATGTGCCTATGAAGATGGGTCCCTTGCTAGGTACGGTCATGTCTCTATGGAGATGGGGACTTGGCTAGATGGGGTCATGTCCCTATGAAGATGGGCCCTTGCTAGGTGGGGCCATGTCCCTATGAAGAGGGGGGCCCTGTATAAGTGGGTAGTGTTTCTATGGAGGTAGATTCCTTGCTAGGAGGGGTCATGTCCCCATGAAGATGAGGCCTTTGTTATCTGGGGTGAAGTCCCTAGAAAGGTGGAACCCTTGCTCTGTGGGGTCCCATCTCTATGGAGTTGGAGTCCTTGCTTCCTGGGAGCCTGGCTGAGCTATTCATCCTCCATGTACCTCTGTTTTCTTATCCTTGGGATGGGGTGATAATATATGCCTTTCTCATCTCGCTGGATGACCATCATATGAAAGATATCTGTAAAAGTATTTAATTCCTCAGGTGGTTTTTCTATCCATGAATTTAGCCTAAGACACAAGTGACATTCAGAGGCATTGAGGCAAGCTTCAGGGTAAGCACTCTTCTTTCTTTCTTTGAACTTTTAATTTTTCTACATAAAAGTGCACAGACCAAAGGGTGACTGCATTCTTACAAGGCGAGGACACCATGTAGCCATCTCCTTATCAGAAAGCTCCAGTGTCCTGCCCCCCAGGCACCATACCAGCCTGGCTGCTGTCCTCACAGCTGACACTATCCAGCAGCCACACCCCACCTGTAGTATATTGAATGGGATCTTGCCATACATACCTGGTAGGTCTGAATTTTGTTGCCAATACAATATCTGTGCCAGTACGCATGTCTTTGCTATTGTAGGCAGCTCAGTCTCGTGGATTTATGAGAGGCCATTGTGGAAATAGACCAGGATGGACACCTCAGGGTTCTCTGTCTTCGACCACCTTTGACATTTTCTTTTTCCTGTGTCCTGGTGTTCACCTCTTCTCCCCTCCTCTGCCCAGTCCCTCATCCTGGCCTGCCTGCTCTGCCTAGGCCCAGGTGATGTCTGACCAGTTACACCCAGGGCTGCAGAGTTAACAGGCCATGCTCTGTCCCCTCTGACAGAGTGGGTCCTCTCATCCAACCCCAGGAAGATGGGGGGAGCCAGAGAATCACTGGTGTAGACCCCTTCATGCTGCCCCCATGCTGCCCTGCAAGGCGGAGGTGGGAGGGGGTCCCACTTCACAAACGCTGAGTGGGAGCTGGCGGATGGGCACCTGTGGCTGCAGCCAACCCACTCCTGATGGTCAGTTTCAGGTGTCCAATCAGCCAGGCCAGGTCATTTGGTGGCACGCGAGCCACACGGCACTGTGTTGTGGATGCGGGTAAAGGCTGTGTTCAGTGGACTGCACATAAGGGGGTTTCCACAACTGCATATGTGGGCTTCCTCCTGTAGTTGAAAGGGCCTTGGAGCAGCGTGGAAGCTCCCTGAGGAAGAAGAACCTCTGCCTGAAGGCTGCAGCAGGGGGCCGCCCAAGAATTCCCAGACAGCCTTGCCCAGAGTCTGGCCTGCAGATCTGAACCTGCCAATCCCCACAGTCACAGAAGCCAACTCACTGAAATAAATCTCTTGAACTGCAGTTATGTGTCACGTGACAACTTTTTGGTCAACAAACGACTGCATATAGGATATTGATTCTATCAGACTGTAATGGAGCTGAAGATTCCTGTTGCCTCGTGACATAGTAGTCACCCTGGTGATGCTGCTGTAAGCAAACCTACCATGCTGCCAGTCATAGAAAAGTCTAGCACCTATGGACATGAGCATGGAAGTACACACACAGTGCTTGATGATGGTAATAAGCCATAGGGTTACTGGTTTATGTATTTACCATACTATACTTTCTATTGTTATTTTAGAGTGTATTCCTTCTGCTTATAAAAACAAGCTAACTCTAAACAGCCAAAGGCGTGTTCTTCAGGAGGTGTCCTCCTAGGAGCTGGCAGCTCCATGCCTGTTGTTGACCCTGACGGCCTTCCAGCAGGACAAGAGGAGGAGGCGGAAGACAGTGACATGTGTGATCCTGACTCTGTGTAGGCTGAGGCTAAGGTGTGTGTTTGTGTCTTGTTTATTTTTATGTTACTTTATTTATTTATTTATTATTATTACTGAGCCTTAATAGACTTAATCAGATGAGCTCTCTGGCCTGGCCTCTGTATTTGGGGCCTGTCTTCAGCCAGGGACACATAGGGGATTAAGGTCAGCATCAACTACAAGGCCACGGGGCTGCAGAATCCCCTAAGGGCAGTGTACTGATGACCCCTTCAGTACTGCATCCTACCTAGGAGGTTGGTAGGCCCAAGTGACTGACAAGAATCATAGTAGCCTTTATGAAAAGTCTTATAGAGATGGGGGCTGAGGGATATTGAAGTCCAGCCATTGCGTTCCTGGGAAAGCTCAGTGAGTGTCCCAGGTCCTGCTGGGCATTTTCTGCTGCTGTCACAGTTGACCCTCAAAGACCCTTTTTCAGGAGAGCTCTTTTCATTTCACTTTTTTTGCATGTGGATGTCCAGTTGTTCCAGCACCATTTGTTGAAAAAAAACCTTTTCTCCATTTTGTTGTCTTTGCTGCTTTCCCAGAGATCAGTTGACTCTATTTAGGTCAGTCTGTTTCTGAGCTCTCTGTTCTGTTCCATTGGTGTATCTGACTGTTCTTCCACCAGTACCACACTGTCTTGATTCCTGGAGCTTTATTATAAACCTGGAAGTCAGGTAATGCTCAGTCCTCTCACTCTGTTCTCCTATATTGTACTGGCTATTCTGAGTCTCTTGTACTTTCATAAAAAACTTAGAAAAGTTCTTTTTGTCAATATTCATATAATGGTTTGCTGAAATTTTGATTGGGATTACAACGATTCTATAGATGGAGTTGAGAAGAACCAACTTCTTGACAATATTGAGTCTTCCTGTCCATGAACATAGAATATCTCTTCATTGATTTAGTTATTATATTTCTTTCATCAGATTTTTGTAGTTTTTCTCACATAGATTTTGTACATATTTTGTTAAATTTATACTTAAGTTTTTCATTTTGGGGGCTGTTAATGTAAATAATATTATGTTTTTAATTTCATATTCCAATTGTTCATTGCTGGTATATAGGAAAGTGATTGGCTTTTGTATACTAATTTTATTTCATTCAACCTCATGACAATCCCTTGTTTTGTGGTTATTTCAAATTTTCTAAATTGACAATCATGTCATCTCCAAACCAACAGTTTCATTTCTTCCTTCCCAATCTGTATACCTTTTATTTCCTTTTCTTGTCTTACCGTATTAGCTAGGACTTTCAGTACAATGTTGAAAAGCAATGGTAAGAGGGAATATCCTTGCCTCGTTCTTCATCTTCACAAGCAAGCTTCCAGCTTCTCACCATTAAATATGAAGTTAGCTGTGAGTTTTTGTAGATGATATTCTTCTTTAAAAAATTTATTTTAGGTTCAGGTTTACATGTGCAACTTTGTTATATTGGTAAACTCATGGAGTTCTTTTGTACAGATTATTTCACCAACCAGGTATGAAGCCTAGTACCCAACAGAGCTAAAGATAAAAACCACATGATCGTCTCTATAGATGCAGAAAAGGCTTTCAATAAAATTCCACATTCCTTCGTATAAAAAATGCTCAGTAAGCTAGGTATTGAAGGAACATACCAAAAAATAATAAGATCCATCTATGACAAACCCACAGCCAATATCATACTGAATGGGCAAAAGCTGGAAGCATTTCCCTTGAAAACTGGCACAAGACAAGGATATCCTCTCTCCCCACTCCTATTTTACATAGTACTGGAAGCCTTGGTCAGAGCAATCAGAAAAGAGAAAGAAGTAAAATGCACCCAAGTAGGAAGAGAGGAAGTCAAAGTATCCCTTTTTTCAGAAGACGCGATTCTATATCTAGAAAACCCCATAGTCTCGGCCTAAAAGCTCCTTCAGCTGACGAACAACTTCGGCAGTTTCAGGATAGAAAATTAGCATACAGTAATCACTAGCATTCCTATACACCAACAATATTCAAGCTGAGAGCCAAATCAGGAAGGCAATCCTATTCACAACTGCCACAAAAAGAATAAAATAACTAGGAATACAGCTAACTGAGGGGGTTGAAGACCTTGACAATGAGGATTACAAAACACTGCTCAAATCAATCAGAGATGACACAAACAAATGGAAAAACATTCTGTGTCTTGGTTTTTAACAAGAAAGTTTAAAAAGTAAAAAAATAAAAACAAAAATTTGGAAAAAGCTTATAGATTAAGAATATAAAGAAAATATTTTTTCTTCTTAATGTTCTTAGTCTATAAGCTTTTTAGACTAAAGCTGTGCAGTGTTTGTGGTTTAAGCTAAGTATTATTACAAAGGAGTAAAAATGTTAAGAAATTTAAAAAGTTAATAAAGTAAAAATGTTACAGCAAGCAAGGGCTGATTTATTATTGAAGAAACAATGGTTTTCATAATTGGAGTGGGCCTAAGTGCCCAGTGTTCCTGAAGTCTATGGGCATGTGCAGTAACGTCCCAGGCTTCACAGTCACTCCCCACCCACCCCTTGACTCTCTCAGAGCCACTTCTTGTCCTGCCGGCTTCATTCACGATGAGTGCCCTGTACAGGTGTACCATTTGTTATATTTTATATTGTATTTTTATTGTAACTTTTCCATTCTTAGATACACAAATACTCACCATTGCATTACAATTGCCTGCTATTCAGTACAGTAACATGCTGTAGAGGTTTGTAGCCTAGGAGCCATAGGGTACGCCATAGGCTGTGCCATCTAGCCTAGGTGTCTAGTGTAGTAGGCTGTACCCTCTAGGTTTGTGTGAGTGCACTCTATGTTTGCACAATGATGAAATCACCTAATGAGACGTTTCTAGAACATATTCCTTTCACCAAAGGACACATGACTGTAAATCTGTTTCTGTGTGTGTGTGAGTGTGTGTGTGTGTGTGTGTGTGTGTGTGTATCTGTATGTGGTACATGTGCATGTATATATTATATATATAATGTATTCTATATGTATAGAATGGCTGACCAGATGCTGTGGGCCGTCTGCATGCACAGTCCACGGTGTGTGTGTGTGTGTGTATGTTGCATGTTTGGGTGTATCTGTATGTGGTACATGTGCATAGATATATAATGTAGTATATATGTATAGATAGTAGATGATGCATAGATATAGAGATAGATGCCCTCCCTACTGGCCCTGTTCTCTGGGGAACACTGACCGGATGCTGTGGGCCATCTGCATGCACTGTCCACGGTGTGTGTGTGTGTGTGTTTGAGTGTATCTGTATGTGGTACATGTGCATAGATATATAATGTATTATATATGTATAGATAGTAGATGATGTATAGATAAAGAGATAGATGCCCTCCCTACTGGCCCTGTTCTCTGGGGAACCCTGACCAGATGCTGTGGGCCATCTGCATGCACAATCCATGGTGTGTGTGTGTGTGTGTGTGTGTGTGTGTGTGTGTGCATGTTTGGGTGTATCTGTATGTGGTATATGTGCATAGATATATAAAGTATTATATATGTATAGATAGTAGATGATGCATAGATACAGAGATAGATGCCCTCCCTACTGGCCCTGTTCTCTGGGGAACCCTGACCGGATGCTGTGGGCCATCTGCATGCACAGTCCACGGTGTGTGTGTGTGTGTGTGTTTGGGTGTATCCATATGTGGTACATGTGCATAGATATATAATGTATTATATATGTATAGATAGTAGATGATGCATAGATATATAGATAGATGCGCTGTCTACCTGCCCTGTTCTCTGGGGAACCCTGACCAAATGCTGTGGGCCATCTCAGTCTGCATGCACAGTCCACAGTGTATGTGTGTGTGTGTGTGTGCGCGTGTGTGCATGTTGGGGTGTATCTGTATGTGGTACATGTGCATAGATATATAATGTGTTATATATGTATAGGTAGGAGATGATGTATAGATATGGAGATAGATGTCCTCTCTACTGGCCCTGTTCTCTGGAGAACACTGACCATACATAATGGCTGACCAGATGCTGTGGGCCATCTGCATGCACAGTCCACGATGTGTGTGTGTGTGTGTGTGTGCATGTTTGGGTGTATCTGTATGTGGTACATGTGCATAGATATATAATATATTCTATATGTATAGATAGTAGATGATGCATAGACATGTAGGTAGATGCCCTCCCTACTGGCCCTGTTCTCTGGGGAACCCTGACCGGATGCTGTGGGCCATCTGCATGCACAATCTACGCTCTCTTCATCTTGCAGTTCAACATGTGCCGTGCACACATCTCATACGCTTTCTTCATCTTACTCTACGGCAGCTGATCCACACACATATGTGGCTCAGTATTTCACTCAGCAGACCTCAGCCTTTACTGCTCAGGCTTCCTGGGTCTTGAATGTATTTTCTGTATTAAAAAAATAAGATCTTAATTGGATGGAATTGTGTCTATGGCTAGATGGCTTCTCCTTGGAAGGGTTGGTATTGAGGTTAAGTATGCAGCCACCCATAGCATTTGAGGTTGTGTGCCCTGCAAAGATGTTTAGAGGAGCTTGTTGTTTGGCTAACAGAAGGCCATATAATGAATCAAAACTGTAGGAAATAATGAGAACCTAAATAGAGTTCAACATTTTTATAACTAAGCTAAAGCTGTTTTTACAGAGGCAGCTGAGAAACCAGTTTGAACTGTTTGGATACCATTTCCTGACATGGGGAAACCTGTCCCTATGATGTATTTTGAAATTCGAGGTAAAATATGATGCAGGCTGCTGGTTTATGACTACCTTGTTATTCATCCTTTCATCTGCTCTGAGGATCAACATTTCTGAATTTATTGGATACATATGTCTGAGCTCTCACTCAGTGGGGGAACAACACAATTTAAAACTAGGAAACGGGACTGCAGCTTTGGCCGGAGATGGATTCTAGTGTGAGGAATATGCAGACACCATTTTTGTGTTTTAAAGAGATGTACTTAAAGCAGTAGGATTTCAACTTAAAGGCCGATAAAGCACAGTGAAAAGTTACCAGAAAGGCTTATGTGAAAACAGTTGGATTTTGCTACAAGCTGGGTAGATTTGTGGGGTCATTTCTCGCGGCCACTTCGAACACACTCCAATACTGGAAAGCATCTACCGGGCTGGAACTGTGTGATTCTTATACATTGACTTAATTTTTCAAGTGTGCAAATTAAGAATTTGGGGAAAGCTAAATAAATAAAGCTCTTGCTTTTCCTCCCAGCTCTGCAGTGGGAGTGGAGTCAACGTTTCTTCTTGCTGTTGAGCTTCGGGATAGGCATCTATCACTTGCGCTCACACAGTTCTTTCGGTTGAACATCTGCAAGGTGACACAGATTTGAGGGACTGTCACACTTGATTAGAGCCCACTTGGGTGCTCCTGGAACCTGGAACAGACAAACTTCAAGAGGAGATTGAAGATTTTCCACACCCTGGGACTCCAGGTCGAATCACTTCATATGTCCTCGGAGGGAACACCTGTCCAATGCTGCCAAGAAATAAACCTTTCAGGGAAAAGGGAGTTTGGTCATAATTCAGTCACAATTTATTTGTTGTATTTTGGCCATTTCATTTGCTTGACAGACTCTTATTCAATGGCCATGTGTAAGCCACTCGTGTTCTAAAGACCAGTGTGCAGGGACCGGCAGATAAGAAAAGAGAACTTTTCTGTCTACGAAGGTCCAAGGTGTTGTGGGGTGTGGAGGAAGGGCTTCCTCATTCCACTTAGACATGTCGAGAAGGCAATAGTTGAGGCAACAGCTGGAGGAGATGGAAGCAGGCAACGGGCGTTCTAGACAAGGGAAAGCAGCATGTTACTTTCACCAGGTAACTCATGGAAGAACAAGCTGAAGTGACATCATCAATTCCACACCTTTCCATAAAAAGCCTGAGTGATAGACCTGTGAGATGAACCAGGGCTCCTGTGCTAACCAGATTGATGCAGGGAAGGCACATGCTCTAGAGACATGAGGCTGTGAGTGGGTGCCATTGGATGTGGGTCTCCCTAAAGTCAGGAAGCATGAACTAACACCCCCGAGCCTCCTTACTTGGGAAACCAAGTGACCAGTGGTCAGAGGATGAGGTGCCGTTGGGAGGGGCTTTGGGAACTGTGGTTTTGGGAGTCAGTGATGACCAAAGGCATTGGGAATGGAGCTGATTGCTCAGAGCCCATAAAGTGAGCAGGGAGGCCTGAGACTGTTCTCGGAACACCAGGATGGATGAGACAGACACAAGAAGACGAGTCCTCAAAGGCCACCAGGAAGGCTGGCCAGATGCAGAGGAGCAGGAGAAGAATTGTAGCCCAGAAGCCACATGGCGAATTAGCCCAGTGAGACAATATGACCAACAAGATGGCAAAATGACAGTGGAATAACTCAACTGGTGTCTGAAAACATGATGGACTCTGCTCCTGGGTGTGTTTATTCCTGTTATTTCACTTTAGCACAATGATCTCAAGTTCATAAAATGATTTCATACAAATGGTCTCTCTCATTTGGGTATGCAATAACCCTATGAGATGCACTGGGAAAGCATTTTTTTCAATTCCAGTTTTTGGTAATGTGTTCACTGAGACACAGAGTTTAAAAGATAATTATTTCACTTGATCTGTTGTGCTACATGAGCAGCTTGAAGCGCGGCATTCTGTGTTTTCATTTCTGAGCTCCATGAGGTTCCATTTCTGGAGGAGGAAGAGAGCAGAGAGGGATACGCAGTGGACTCTGCCTGGGGCATTCAGTGCTGGGCACAGGAGGTGGGCAAACCCGCAATGAAAAAGACTCCTGTCCCCAGAGAGTGGGGGCGGGTAGGGCTCCTGGAGAAGCCAGTGCTTACATGGAGATTTACAGATGGGAAGATGCACAGGTATTTGCCAGACAAGACCAAGTGGGGGAAACATGCTCTGACAGAGAGAAGACAGTTGTGATGATGATGAGCCATCTTCTCAGGGGAACAGAAAGAGACACCCAGGGTCCCATGTTCATAACTGGTAAAAACAACACGAGATTAGACCCAGGACTCCTTGATGCCCACCCTGGGATGCTGTGACTTTTCCTCCTCTGGTTTCACCTGTCGATTTGACTATCTGTCATCTGTCTATCTATTTATCTATCTATCTATCTATCTATCTATCTATCATCATCTATCTCTCTATCATCTCCATCTCCCTATCTAGCTCTCTATCTCTCTCTCTGTCTATCCTGTCTCCATCTCTTTATCCATGAAGATATCTCTATATCTTTATCTCTCTATCTATCTCTCTCTTTATCTATCTGTCTCCATCCATGTCTCTATCTATCTCTCACATCTCATCTATCTCTCTCTATCAACATATCTCTCTCTATCTAGCTCTCTATCTCCATCCATCCACAGATCTATCTCTTTATCAATGTCTTATCTGTCTATCCACTTATCTATCTATCTATCTATTATCCAGCTATCTAGTTATCCTCTATCTATCTCTATCTATCTATCATCTATTTAATTATTTGAAACTTAAGCTTATAACATCAAATGTTGATGAAGTATGGAACAACTTCACTCTCAGACATTTTTGCTGAGTGCAAATTGGTTCAACTACTTTGGAAAACTCTTTTTCTCTAAAAGTAAACCTACATCTACCCAATGACCCAGAAACTTCACTAAGTATTTACTCAAGATAACTGAACTTGATTGATTGGAAATTGATTGGTCAATGCCACAAAAACACAAAATGCTCAAGGAAGCTATCTGGCCTTTTCAAAAATGAAAGCAGTCAACCATAAGAGACATAAAAAAAGTGTGTGTGTGTGCGAGCACGTGCATGTGGGCATGCACATGAGTGCACACACAGGATAATGGCAGTGGAGGACCAGCACACAGCAGCTGTCCATGACTGCAACCAAAGATGGGCCAGAGATGACATTAAGGAATCAGGGAGAAGCAGTAGGCACATTGGAGGTCACTGCTATCCCGACCACTTGGGAGATAATAAAAACACAGTTCATGGCAGGTTTCATGGCTGAAGGATATTGTGACCTGTGGAGGTTGTGGGGATTGTATATGGAACTTCTTGGTGAGAAGCAAGTGGGCCTGGCCAGGGCTGATGATGGCCAAACAGCAGCTGGCACAGCCAGCACCATTATCAGACCTTCCCCTTCTCCTAAAGAAGCTTCCTGAGAAAACAGCCAGTCGTGAGATGTCTTCTGTAGTGGGGAGGCTCCTTCTGTGAAAAGGAACCAATGGATGGATGGTAGCAAGAGATTTTGAGTGTATACACCAAATCAGAAAAAAAAAAAAAAAGGCTTTTCCTTTGGAGGTGATGGGTTTGAGGATAGGTGGCTTTTTTTTGTATTTGTCTTTTCTTTTTCTTTTTCCCTATCTACCTCCTTTCTTTCTTTCATGTTTGTGTTATTGTGTTATCTAAATTTCCTGCAATAAACATGTATTGCTTTTCTAAGAAACATATACAACATCTTGCAAGTGAAGAAAAGACTTTTATTATACTCTGATGTTCTGTTCATAATTTAAAAATATAAGGAATAGAACTTGAAAATATTTCAAGAGAAGTTGTATTCTTAAATGGTCAAAACAACTAGGAAGGATGACCAGATGGTAAAGGTAACAGGGTTTTGGAAGCCCTTAGGATAAATGTTAGGGCCACAGACACATCCCAGTTGATCACAGGCCTTCTGCAGGCAGTGATGTCTACACACTCCTGCAGGGTGGGAGGCTCAGCGGGGCCAACAACTGGCCCTGGGCAGAGAATGAATTTGGGGCAAAAAAAAAAAAATAGAGGCAGACTTTCTTATGGTTGGAATTAGAACTATGAAAGAAAAATAAAGGGAGAGGAAGAAAAAAAAGATTGATCAAACTACACCCCAAGAATGATGTAGTTTTCTTCCAGTGCGCCATCAGGAGTGTATCTGCTTCACAGGGTGCCTTGTTGGCTGACAGACGTATCTTAGCATCTCACAAAATGCTGAGACCATCAAGAAACTCCCAACCACGTCTGCAGAAGAATGCATGCTGAAAACACCTAAAATGTGCCTGGTGGTGTTAATTAAAGATGGAACCACTTGGAGGAAGCCACTCACTGAAGCAAAAATATGTGTTCCCACATGGGGTAATTTCCCTGTAGCTCTCTTTATTTTTTATTTGCTGATAGGAGGAGACTTTTGATGAATACTTATGGGACACTTCAGGCTTGAGTAGGGTTAATCTCTTTAGTTCAGGTGAGTACATTTTAGCCATGATTCACTTCATTGGCTATCTGTAATGATTATTAACAAGCTTAAAGACCTCTGGGAGATTGTGGATAAAAATGCAGAGCCAGAGAAGTAGGCTATCATTATGCTAATAGGGTCGGAATAATAATTACCAGGCACTCACAGTTTCCATAGGAATCCCTGGGATGGGAATAGGTCACCAGGTTAGAAAAATCTCTCCCCAGCTTTACATCCTGTGGTTGCACCATGCACACGCACACATGCACACACACCCCTGCTCTGACATAGAAAGGCAGTAAATAGATGTTTATGTACATTGTTTTGCCATTGCACTTAGATGAATCCATAGTCAGATGAAGGAAGATGTGAAGAAATAACGTTTATGCTTTTTATGCATCAGTGACACATTCTAACAGCCTTCGGTGTGGATTTGGTTAAAATATTTTTAAATTTTTTTTTCAAATAATATCACATGCATTCCAATTGCTTATTTCATAAAAGTATTTCTAGTGGTAACCTTATAACAATAGGAATGGAATGCATCTACCACCTTTGTTGGGTTTGTAGGTGAGAGCTCGTTCGTCTTTATTTTTCTCTTCCCTGTTTCTTTTTTTCTTTCCCATGCACAAACATCGCAGTGCCTCCCTCCATGTCCACACCCTTCCTCCGGCACCCATCACTATCACACCACTGTTTTCCGGCATCCTCCTCTGTCTCTGCATTTGGCTGTGTGTTCTTGAGGGTAGGAATTGTGCCTTATTCATCATCATGCACTCTTTTTCTGGCATAATATGTTGTTCACCGATATTTAATATAAAACTTGTTTCCTAAATGCATGAATAAGTGTCCAGAGATATTCAGTTAGCTATGTCTAGGTTTCCCTGCACCAAATCCATGACCCTTCTCAGCATACATCCAATTCCCAGGCCAACCTCAGGGTAGATAAAGATTACCATTTGTGGAGGGAGGATGCCAGACTCCATGCACCTGTTGTCTTAGCTAACCTGGAATCGTCTTCAGTGGGAAAGTGTCCAAGGCAGAGGGCTGCTTAGGCCAGAGGAGGCTTCCCCCATCCTACTGAGTTGAAGAGGTTGGCACCCAATTCAAGGTTCTTGTGTGGATGGATGAAAATGTGACAGGTTTTAGAGAATGATGAAGACACACACAGAGAAATGGATCCTCATCTTAGTGGGATTCTGTGGGTGAGGTAGGGGTCATGGCTGGTACTCACATTAGGAAGAGAAGGCTGGGTGGGGCAGGAGCCGCCAGCTTCAATGTCCTCCCTGAGTGGATGGGCTCCACCTCCAGACCAGGTGGCAGAGAGGACTGTGCTCACTTGGGGGGAGTCACCATGCAGATGCTGCAGAGGAGAGCCCTGGATGGCAGTGTTCTGGGACGTGGGGCAGGGGATGAGGGGAGCAGCTTCCCTTTCAGGGAGTCACTGTGGGTGCTCAGATGAATAGTTCCGGGAGCCAGGATCCCTCGGGTGGTGGCTGTCCAAGGAGTGACAGCCCACGTGCCCATAGGTGGTAAGCTCTGTCACATCCCCCTGGCGGCATCCCTCTTTAGTGAGGCTGTGCTGCAGGCAGGGTGAGGCAGACTTGGTGGGGTTGGGGGTCCAGCAGAGAGCCAGTGGGAGGCAGATCTGGGACCCAGGCTTCAGGGCCGAGCAACATCTGCCCTCCACGGGCTACCTCCTGAGGCTCCTCAGCACATCCCGGAAGGCCAAGCCCTCACCTGGTGTCCTCCACAGCGCAAGGACCCTGATGACAAGGCATTCGGAAGGGATGAAGTTGAGGTGGTGCTGTGGGGGCTGAGTAAGCCCTGAAGGAGCCCGTGGGAATCCTGGGACCCTGTTCCCAGCTGAGGCCATTTTGTGGTGTTGTTAACAGAGTGTTTGCTTCTGATCTTCAAAACCTAACGTGAGCTCTAATACCAATGAAAAGCTGGGAAGAAAAGGGATCCCTCTCTAAGGCTAGCTTTTTATACTGTATTTATAACACCTTTTACATCTCAATTTGGTGACTTTTTAAACCTCAATTGACAACACTTTTTAAATCTCAATATAACCAAATGGTTACATTGCCTCTCAAAAATCCTCTAATGAATACAACAAATTTACATTGTTGCCTGGCTACTTTTCAATCTTAATACAAAGTTTCAAGGCACAACCAGCTACCTTCATCAATAACTTATGTGCGCCTGATCCATCAGCCTCTCAAGGATCATTGTTGCAAATATTTAAACCTGGATTATTCACTCTCAGCTGCTGCTTCCAAAGGCGACTTGTCCCAAATTACAACTCTGAGATTTCCATTAAAAACCTTTAAGGTCAGTGAAATGAAATTAATTAAATTCCTGCCTAGTTCTGTTTTAAACACTTTAGCTTAGCATTCTCAGTGGAGAATTGTTCATAGTACTCTTCTGGTGCCTAATGTGGAACAAGTCTGAGTGAGGAGTTCCTGCCACTGTTGAAAGGATGGTGGGATGCAGGGTGACGTGCCCAGTTGTGTTCGGGTGGAACCTCCCTGGAAGCCACTGTCCTGACTGCCTGCCCAGCACATGCATGTCTGCTCGAGTTGGCTGGGCTCTTTTTTCAGCACATCCCAAGGTGCATCACGTACTGTGTGTCTGATGTGTGGCCGTCGACTCTCAGGAGTACTATGTGGGACTCAGAGATTTACCCATCAGCACTGTGTATCCCAGCAGAACAATGCGTGCCACCCACACATCGCTGATGTGTCTTTGGTGAAGTGGGCAGGTGTGGACATGAATTTGTCGTCATAGCAGACGCGTCAGACCCCATTGTTTTTGACCCAGAGTTTGCCCCCATAAAAAATGAATTTTAAACAAACGACTTGGTTTCTGTAACTAAATTCTTTAGGAAAGACGTTTCAATACACACTTAGAAAGTTTATCTAAAAGTTTTCATTGAAAATGTAACATATTTGATTAAAAGTTCATGAAGCTTCTTTTTTGAGAAAATTTATTTTTGATCAGTTAAGTCAGATATAAATATATACTGTTCCAATTGCATCCTTGTCATACAAATGCAACGATATAAGCTTTACCTTTCTCTCTAGTCATAAAAATACCAGTGTGGGGTGGGAATATTTAAAAACATATCATTTTAAGTGTATTTTTTATTATGATATAAATCTCAGAGACTCTATGCAGACTCAGCCAGAGGATTAAGAGGAGAAAGTTTTGTGTGGGGTGGGGCATCAAGGGTGAGGAAAGTGGGACAAAGACTCTCAAATCCTTTCTCCTTTCTCCAAATCTGACAATAAACAGATCGATTAGTGGGTATTTTCCATAAATGTGTTCCTTATGTTCCATTGCTCCCTGGTACACATGCGTCCTCTTGACTGAGTGACAAGATACTTACTCTTCCTTCCCATCTCTGATGTCCCAAAAAGTAAGCCCCTTCCACAGCCTCCCCCCACATCACAGCACATGATAAATCTCTCCTCTAATATGGAGTTGCAGGGAAAAGTTGAACAAGATGAAGATTATCTTGAGTGCATCTTCGTTATATTCTAACAGTTCTGTTTCTCCATCTGGCAAACATCTTTCATGAAGATCAAAAGGCTTTCCAGCCTTCACTGGTTCTTCCTCACAGTTCATTCCTGTGAGATGGGTGAGATGCCAGCAGTGTCCTATGCTAACCGCAGGGCAGGGGCAGGGAACGGCCATGTCTCAGGTCACAGGAGCACTCCCGTGGCCAGGTCCCTGCCATTCTGGAGAGCCCCGCCTTGGTCCCACCCACAGAGCTCCCTGGATCCCAGCTTCTGAGCTGTGTCACACCCAGGCAGGAGCATGCCTCTCTGTCTGTGCTCATCCTCTTAACATTTCCCTCTGGGGTATTTGCCCAAGTGTGCGTGAGAAGAACAGAAATACGACCTCCAAGACCCACAGTTGTACTGGGGTTCCAGCGCCTCAGTATGCTGGTGCCAGCTGCCCTTGGGGCCTCAGCTGCTGACCAGAGGCCTGGCCTCTGTTACCTGCCCGTCCCTGCATCTGACATGGAATGATCATAACTCCATGAATGATGTGGACCCGTCAGGTCTGTGGGATCATCAGTAAGCTTTAAATGTTATAAGCAGAAAATTGCATTGACAGTGTTTGTTTTCTCAGACAATCGTCTCTTTTAGAAAACATCATGTTTTTAAGTTGTACTATATTATATCAAGAAACGTGTCCACACGATGTAGAGAACATGTTTAAAAAATAAAAAATAAATAAAACTGCACACACAGCCATACATAAATTCTGATCTATTGAAGGGCTGCTGTAAGGTGTGTTCACAGAAGCCATCTCCTAGCTGGGCTCATTTGGTGGGATTAGGAGACCCCAGGGCAAGGTGGCAGGAGGCTGCTGAATAAGAGAAGGTCCCCTAGAGTGGGTTCTGGGGCTCTTGAGTCTTAACGGCAAAGGTGCGTCCCATTGTCAGAGATACCCCCCGCTCCCACAGAAGGTGGGATTTAGCCTGTCAGTGAGAGTAAAGAGCACCAGGGAAGACTCCAGAGACCAACCATGAGGCCACACGCACTTGTGCAAACGAGGCGCCGGGCTCCAGGGACCACACTGTATGATTCCTGGGAAACAGGGATCCTGAAAGCTGTGAGATACGCACACATCTGGAGGAATATAGATCATAAATATTCCCTTTGCTGTGCCTAACGTGCACATTTTTTAACTCTCCTATTTACAAACTATTCAAGAGTTCTTATTAGTGACTACTGATTGATAATTATTTTTTATTGATGAATAGGTGCTTGTTGTCTATATCATGAAGAGAGATTCCTTTTCAACAGTTTAAATTTAAATGCTATATTCTGTGTCTGGCCACCTTGAACAGAGAGTGCTTTTTCATCTGCTGTGGGAAATGCTTGGAATGCTTGGGGAAAAGGATGATCTTAATGATCACTTATAAGCAGCCCCATCAGCCATGTGTTCCTGCACATAAACCCAGTTTGTCCATGATTGTGTTTATAATACCTGTCCAAAAGTCTACAACCATGGAGTGACTTTGTGAAGTGCAGCTGGAAGCTCGGTAGTCCTCTGTGCCAGGATAAAAGCACCAAAATTATAATATCACATTCAATTATTTGAGGGCTTTTCTCACCAGATGGTGTTCATGTGTCAGATGCAGAAAACTTGCTTTGTTCTGGCTGTGTGGTTGGATCGGGGGTTTGCAGGAGCCTGGGTGGAGCGCTGGCTCAAAGCACTGAGAAGGACTCTTGCCCTGTCCCGGGGACACTAGCACCAATGAATCTAGGAAGCTGACTCTCCTCATGAGCATCACTCAGGACCAAGGGAACTGGTTATCCACACACAGTCAAGCCACTGGCTGCGTGTACTGCAGCTCGAGCCTCTTGGTAATCGCAACAAACCCACGGAGGCCTTTTGCTTCATAGAGAGGTCTTGGCTGGAGGGCTGGCCCACACCACTGTTGACACACCTTGGTGGGTCTTGTGAGGAGGCCCAGGGTCTTCTCCTGGGAAGGTGGCTTTGCCAGGGAGATCTGTGCATGCATTCTTGTACCCACTGCAGGCACCCAGCCTGGCTTTTCCTTCACTTCTTGAAAGTTTTCTAGAAATACAGCTCCCAGGAGCCCCCTCCCAGCCAACATGTTGACTCTGATATGCTGGTCCTGGCCCTGCAACAGAACACTCAAACCCTTTCTGCAGATGGACAGTCCCGCGCAGTGGGGAGATGCCCAGGAAGCAGGCTCAGAACAAGTCAGTCCCGAGGCCATGGTTCCGCCAGTGCATTCAGGGAGGTTTGCTGGAGGATTTCCAGGTGGTAGCAGGATTTGCAAGGCTGCTGTGCAGGAGGCTTGGGCCCCGCGTCCATCTCAGCACTGGCATGGCAGTCGAGCCCCCTGTCCTCCATCACATGCCGGGTAGGCATGGTCAGGGCGGACACATTGCAGGTTGGAGGGCCAGGAAACGTGGCTCACATGTGTGATATTTCCACACACGGGTTCTCTGTGGTGTCCTCATGCTGGAACACATAGCCATGATGACAATGCCCCTTGCCCTTGGTTTCTAGTGCCACCTCTTGCCAGGAAACTAGGTTGTCATCACGCAGCCAGTCAATGATAGGATTATTAGTAACGGTAATCAGAAAATAAAAGGTTTTGCTTATAAAAAGAAAGGGGGAGAAGGGAAATTGTGAGAATTCAGGACAAACTACCTCCCACACACTTTGTGTAAATGTCGGAAGTGAAATTGATAGAACTTGATAAAGTGCCATGGAAATATAAAAATGGAAACAAGCTAAAAAGTGTTCAAAACCCTATTTCTGACAGTTTCTGGAGCACATCCAATGCTCATGGGATTGAAAGAGAAAGGAATACTACAATGGACTTGGGCTTATTTGAAGTCTTGGTTACAAATAATCGTGAAGGTGGTGACTATGTGTGTGTCTCACAGCAACTTCCGAGGGAGCCACTGCTGTCCTGACAGTGTCTACTCCAAGTCCAACCCCCACCAGACGCAGGTGTCGGGCCTCTCCGTGGATACAGAAGGGCTGGGGACAGTGGCTCGGTTGACCTTTGTCTCTCCAGGAGGCCTTGTCCTGCCCAGTCCCTCCCAGCCTTCCTGCAGAACCAGCTGGGCCTGCCCATCAGCCTGAAAAGTGGGAGAGGAGAGACAAAGGAGGCAGGAGGCCCCTGGGGACCCCGGGAATACTCTGTCCTTGTGCTGCCGTGGTCATTTCAGAAGCATGGGCCGACTTCCCTCATAACACATCCTCTACTCTAATTTTTTTTTTTTTTTTTTTGAGACACAGTCTCACTCTGTTGCCAGGCTCGAGTGCAGTGGCGCAATCTCGGCTCACTGCAACTTCCACCTCCCATGTTCAAGTGATTCTCCTTCCTCAGCCTCCTGGGACTACAGGCCTGTGCCACCAGGCCCAGCTAATTTTTTGTATTTTTAGTAGAGACGGGGTTTCACCGTGTTAGCCAGGATGGTCTCGATCTCCTGACCTCGTGATCTGCCCACCTCAGCCTCCCAAAGTGCTGGGATTACAGGCGTGAGCCACCACTCCCAGCCTATAGTTTTTTTAATAACTACGTCTTCCCACATACATGTTTGTGCTGACATTTACGACTTTCCATTGTTTTCAGTAGTTGCAAAGTATGTACTGTTTGGCAAATTATAAATGTTAGCATCTTAAGCCAAAATTATCACATAACTCTTTTAACTGATTGGGTGCCCACCAGCGTCTATTACCAAAACCAATCAGCAGCCTTGAAATTTAAGTTTGACCAAATGTCCATCAATGGTAGACTGGATTAAGAAAATGTGGCACATATACACCATGGAATACTATGCAGCCACAAAAAAGGATGAGTTCATGTCCTTTGTAGGGACATGGATGAAGCTGGAAACCATCATTCTCAGCAAATTATCGCAAGGACAGAAAACCAAACACTGCGTGTTCTCGGTCATAGGTGGGAATTGAACAATCAGAACACTTGGACACGGGAAGGGGAACATCACACACAGGGGCCTGTTGTGGGGTAGGGGGAGGGGGGAGGGATATCATTTGGAGATATACCTAATATAAATGACGAGTTAATGGGTACAGCAAACCAACATGGCACATGTATACATATGTAACAAACCTGCAGGTTGTGCACATGTGCCCTAGAATTTAAAGTATAATAATAATACAAATAAATAAATAAATGAATAAATAAGAAATTTAAGGTTGATAGTCATGTGATATCCAACCTCATCTATTCAAAAGTGTGTGAACAATCTAGAATTTGTAATACGACACTGAATTGATACTCACCCACATCTATTCAACAATACAAAGCAATCTTTTAATAATAGTTAAAAATGGTGCCATCTTTTCTTTAGCTTCTATTTCCATTATGTTAAAACTGTGAATTTTAGCTACTGTACTTTTTAAAAAGTTTTTCGTTGACCACTCATTCTTCTTTGCAAGGAAAATACACATAAAATTAAAATTTTATTTTTTTGTAATTTTTGATAAACTTTTCTTCTGAATTGAGTTATCATTGGAAACATTGTTAAAAATTGAATAAAACAATAGAAATACCTCATATATTTAAGAGTTATTAAATGTAAAAATTGAATGCTATTGGAAGCAAATCCTCTAAAATAGATATTCATTGATAACATTACGGCTAGAACGAAACATGATTCAAATTTATTTATTCTGTAGTTTTTATAATTGAGACCATACATAAGTATATGTGAATAAAAGTAATTTGGGTATAAAAATATCTTCAGGTTTTCTGAAACTCTGATTTATAGACCAAAAATTACATAGAGATCTATCAGAAATTAGTCTCAATTGTCACGTGACAACTAGATTCATTCTTCCCTGAAATTTGATGACTAGAAAGAGCTGGAAGCTACCAGATATGCAGAAATATTGTTAATATTGTTTTACCCCTTCACCTTTTCAGCCTGGATCTCTTGTTTGGTGTCCTAGAGTCTCCTGGGACAGGACCAGGCTCCACTGCTAGGTTCCTGGTGGTGAGACAGAGCCTCCCTTTTCTGATGTGCGAAAAGGGTGACATGGAAGCTGGGATTCCAGAAAGCAGTGTCTTCAAGCCCATCTGTGCGGCATTCCCCTTGGAAGCCTCTTTCTTGGGGTTTTCATGCCGGGTTGAAAACTTTGACTCCAGATTACCTGGAATGACTTCAAGGCTTTTAGCTTTTCCATATGACTTTTCTGTGTTGGTATGCTAGGAGAGAAGTTCTCAGCATCCCACATACTTCCGGACAAAGGAGGGGAAGTCAAATAACAATTCATCATGAGCAACCATCCATGTGTAACTGAGGAAGGCTCAGGGTGAAGCCCCCACTTTTTTTTTTTTTTTTTGAGACAGGGTCTCATACCGTCACCCAGGCTGGAATGCGGTGCCTCAATCACTGCAGCCTTGACCTCCCAGGCTCAAGCAATCCTCTCACCCCAGCCTCCAGAATAGCTGAGACTATAGGTATATGCCACCTGCTCCCCCATCCCTGGCCCCAACTTAATTTTTTTTGTATTTTTGCAGACATGGGGTTTCACCATGTTGCCCAGGCTGGTCTCAAACTCCTGGGTTCAAGAGATGCACCTGTCCTGGCCTCCCAGAGCGCTGGGATTATAGGCGTGAGCCACTGCAGCCAGCCTGAAGCCCCCACTTCTGTGTGACCCGTGAAGGAAATGGCACCAAAGAGCTTGTGCAGCTGGACCCTAGGTTTGCTTCCATTCATGCAAGAAAAGCGGAACAAAATTGTAGACAGTCTATACCAAGTAACACCAGATGTTTCTAACAGGTTCATAAGCACATGCTTTGGGGGTATTTGTGTAAAAAGCAGGACTGCTGTCTGGAGATCGTTTGGTCCCTGGTTACATATTACATACCTCATGAACATAATAAAGAGATTAATATAAAGAAAATATGGTACACTCTTAAGTAGCTTTCCAACAGGAAAAAATACTTAGCGATATTTTTCACTGTCCGTTTCCTTTCCTTTTGCACCTGCAGATGTTGAAACTAGAAAAATAAAAGGGCTTGAATCTCCATAAATTATTACTAGCAGCATATGACATGGAATAGAGTATCATTCAGAAGAAACAGAAATCATGCCTTTAAAAAGCATTTTGTGAGCTGAAATGGGACATATGTCAATCAGGAAAGATGTCTGCATTCCAGGGGCTCAGTGGACAACTGTCACCAGCAGCAGGCAGAACATTGCAGAAAAGCTTGCATGATTCAGTTTCTGTTACATTGGCCCAGTATTTTAGAAGACTATTTTTAATCTAGTTTTTAAACAAACTTTAAAAAAATCATTTTAAATGTATAGACATTTACAAATAGAGTTTCAAGAGTTCCCACATGTGCTTTCCCTGGCTTTCTCTGATGTTCACATCTCATGTAACTATGATACCTTTACCAAAACTACGAAGTGAATGGTGGTCTAATTCTATTACCTAAATCCAGACTTGACGTGGTGTTCACCAGTTTTTCCACCAACATCCCTTTTCGCTCCCAGCATCTGGTCTGGGACATCACATTGCATTGTCTTCACAACTCTTTGGCCTCCTCCAATCTGGGACACTTTCTCACACGTCTTTGTGTTTCATAAATGCCTTTGACAGTCTGAAGGATGTTGGTCAGGTATTTTGTAGACTGTCTCTCAATTTGAGTTTGTTTAAGGTTTACTCATGGTTTGACTGGGGTTATAGGTTTTGAAGAAGAAAACCACAGAGGTGAGGTGGCTTCTTATCACATAGGACTTTGTGCAGGATCTCTGCAGACACTTCTGGTGATGTCACCTGGACATCACGGCTCACTGCAGCCACGGACAGGTGGCTGGGATGCTGCCGGCAGTCACTGGACTTCCCTTCCGGACTCTGTTGGAAAAGATCACAAAGCCCAGAGGATGCTCACAGAGGAGAGGCGGAGGGGGAAGCTGCAGCTTCACTTCCTGGAGAGGAGGATATTTACATTTATTATTTGGAATTTCTCTGTAAAAGGGATTTGTCCTTCTCCTTTTTATTAATTTATGAAATTTATTATAGCTAAGAAATTCCCTATGTATTTCATAGATCAATAAAATAAACAAAACCAATTCTACATGTGTACTTAGAAAAGGTTAGAAAAACTTAACTCTTGAGTGCTAGCGACTGTGCTCCCTCTCCCCCCGCGGCGGGGAGGGGCTCTCGTTTGCGTATTTCCTTCTTAGAGGTCCACACTTAGCATAGAGACCCATACGAGGTTCAAATGCCAAACTTCAGATGAAAAAGGCATACGGGCAATGCTGAGAATGAACATGGCTGACTATGTATTTTCAGTGGGGATTTTATTTGAAGCATGGAAACTCCTTTTTGTTCCATAATGCTTGTTTTAATTTGCAACCCTTGCATTGAGGTGCAACAACCTACTCTTACTTTTGTTTAACTCTTGACCAGAATTGAATCCTGCTGTTGGAATTTCAACTGGAAGTGAAGGAAATACTGTTAGGATTGTATTTCACAGCTCAAAGGTTTTGCTAAATGTTCACATCGGCCAGTAATGTTTTGTTTAGAGGTGGACACGAGCCCCACCGCTCCCGGCTGAGCAGATTCTCTTACAGAGTGTTCTTTGGGAGGTGTAAATGAGGCATAAGTGTTAAAAACGTGGATCCTGGTACCGGGTTATATTTTAAACAATTACAGATGGTGGCAGGCTGGCTGTAATTGACAGCAGTGTCAGCCCCAGAAAGGGACTTGACAGGCTTCAGCATACGATGATTAATTACTGCGTGCTGTCTCTGGGCATTCCAATTTCCTCTCATGCAGCTCATAGCTGGAGTAAAATCTGTAGCTCCTATTACACCACACAGCACAGGAAATGTCTTTTCAGTGCCCTATCCAAGGACCACTCACGGCTGGGAAAGTTGCTTGAGCAAGTCTCTCCCTGACAGGTTGTATCTGGAGAAGATTTGGCACAGGGAACCAAGAAAGGGTGCAAACAATGGGAGCATCCCCTCTCTTCTGTAGTTACTTTAAGCTGGCAACGACTTACAAATTGAGTCAGGCCAATGACCATCAAACAGACTGGCTCTACTTCTGAAAAAATAGAATTACCTGAAACAACGATGGCTTTGAGGATGATAATAAAAGGACAAAAGAGTCATCTCTTTGTTCGCTTTTATTTCACCAAAATCACATTTGCACTAGCGTAACGGATAATAGAAAGACACATGCACTTAGATCGTAGGCTACAGAGACACAACTTTGCATTCCACACCCGTTGCTATTTCTCTCCTTTGCTAATTGGAGCTGGGCACCTCCATCAGCTGATAGAAGTCATGAAGCCTTGGGTTGAGGGCCAGCAGGCTCTCCCCGCGGCCTCTGCTGGTGGTCACTGTGCGTGGGTGAACGGAGTGGCCCCGGGCTCTATGCTTTGGGCAAATCTTGGCCTTTGGGCCTTTGGGCAGATGCCTTCTACAACTTCTTAAGTGATGCTGCCATTGTTGATATGGTTCTTGGCAAGCCCATGTGTGTTGAGAGCTTCTCAGACTGTCCACCTTTGGGTCACTTTGCTGTTCGTGATATGAGACAGACAGTTGCAGTGGGTGTCATCAAAGCAGTGGACAAGAAGGCTGCTGGAGCTGGCAAGGTCACCAAGTCTGCCCAGAAAGATCAGAAGGCTAAATGAATATTATCCCTGATACCTGCCACCCCACTCTTAATCAGTGGTGGAAGAATGGTCTCAGAACTGTTTGTTTCAATTGGCCATTTAAGTTTAGTAGTAAAAGACTGGATAATGATAACAATGCTTCTTAAAACCTTCAGAAGGAAAGGAGAATGTTTTGTGGACCACTTTGGTTTTCTTTTTTGCATGTGGCAGTTTTAAGTTATTAGTTTTTAAAATCAGTACTTTTTAATGGAAACATTGACCAAAAATTTGTCACAGAATTTTGAGACCCATTAAAAAAGTTTAATGAGAAAAAAAAAAAGAAGTTTGACTTCTGGGCAAGTCACTTTTTTCTTTTACAACTTTACAAACAATGATGAAGTATCCCCACCCTCAATACTTGGACTCAGTGGGAAAGAGGTGTTTCCAAGAGGATCTGGGTGTACTGGGAGACCAGATGAGGTCAGAGGCACTGGGGTGGTGGTGAGGCCAGTGGAACCAGGCAGGTTTGGTGGAGGGTCCGAAGGTGCTCAAAATGCAGCGCTATAAAATGCTGGGCTCATTTGTGGAATATTAGGAAGCAGAAGCAGTCAGCATACAGCCTCAGTCTATAGAGGTGGAAAACGGAGTGATCGTATTTTAACACCAGGACCAATGGAAAGCCACGCAGGAAGGGGTAGAGCTTATCTTAGGATCTGTCGGGGGCCTCTGCCCCCTGCATCAAGCAGCAATCCAGAGCAATCTAGACTCTGCACCCTCCTTCGCCTCACCCTGCTCATACCTGCAGCATTCCATGTTTTTCTTTCTTTTTTCTTTTTGGCTCCCCTGGCCAGCAGGACTGGGGACTCTTCAGGCATGCGGTTGCTAGTCATGCATAACATTTGCTCCCTCTGGGTAGCAAAGCCCAGTATATGGGCTGGGCCCCAGTGCAACTCCCTGGCCTGGTGCAGCTCTGTGGGTGCAGCAGCAGAAGGCCTGAGTTCTGAATGGGTTCCTGTGCCAAGTTCTATCCTTTTCCACGCAAGCCACCACATCTAAGAAACAGAGCACCTCTGCAGATGCTTTTCAGGGCCACACCAGGCCATGCTGGTTTCTAAGTTCATTTGTAGGGATTCTCATCCATGGAGCAGGAAAAAGGGAGGCCATCTGAGGCAGCTCCATAACATCCGGCCAGGCCTGTAGCCTGTGTATGCCTGGCCCCTCCTGGGACAGCTGGTGGCTGCAGAAGTGTGGCCCCACACACGAATGGGATGTCACAACAGCGGGCACCACACACCCAGGACCTGCGTTCGAGGGATGTGCAGTGAGAAAGCTGATCAGATGCCCAGACACAGACACAAGGCACAACACACCCAGACTTGCAGGGAAAGGACTAACAGCCTAGCGACATCGGCGCGTATTGATAAGGACAACAGACCAAAGAAAAATGAGGAGGGGAACTATTCAAACAGCCAAAGGTACAACCACAAAAGAGATTCAACTGCAGCTCCCAGGGAAATACAAATGATAACCTGCAGATGAACGGCTATTCCAAACCCGACCAAAATCGGTGTGGGGGAGCTGAGTGTAAGGATGGGGCACCAGGGTCAGGCTGTCACGCGTCTGCTCCTGCTGAGGCTCTGAAGCCTCGCAGGAGCCAGCCCTGGAGAGCAGGGCCCTCGCTCAGGCACCCGCGGGCTTCCTGCGAGTACTTCATTTCATCACATGCCTTGAATAATAATGCAGAATGACACCTCCACGCAGGGCTGAGGGGATCCAGCGAGCCCCGCATCCTCCCGTCTAGACCGCCTGGGCACGGGGGAGTCTACACTTTTATTATTTTGAGGAAACACACTCCGTCATGAAGAAAATCTTTTGTGACCAAATTCTAACATCCAATTCTCCATGGCTCTTTGGTTCTGAACAGGATGAGCCCTGTTTCCTTTCTCTGACAATTACCATCCAGACTTTCAAATCGGAGTCCCAGGAGCTTCCCCAGGTCCTGCAGGAAGCTTGCAGCTCCCCACCGTGTCTGACCCCAGGGCCAGTGTTGATCCCGGGGTCCAGTGTGTGGGGCACACCTGACCTTCTGCCATCTTGGCACATCTCCTAGGCCTACCTGGGCCACCTCCTCAGGAAATGAATGGCAGCACCGCTCCAGTCTCCAGAGAGCAGCATTCCACAGCCTCAAAAAGGAAGCAGGCATTTTTCCCAGCCCACTTGCTAGCACACCTCACAGGAGGATGGCACTGGGGACTACATCTTGTGATTCTTTGTCTGTTTAGCTTGTGCAGCTTTGTCATCCTGTCCTCTGGCAAGTTCAGGAGGAAGCGCGTGTGAATGGATTGCAAACCCCACTTTGAGTGTGGTGTTGCCTCCTGGCCAATCAGAGCTGCAGCCTGCAGGGAGACAGCTCAGGTTGTCCCTTGGCACCATGCACAGGTGAGGGACATAAGCTATAGAATTGGGGCTACTGGCCGGGCGCGGTGGCTCACGCCTGTAATCCCAGCACTTTGGGAGGCCAAGGCGGGCAGATCACAAGGTCAGGAGATCGAGATCATCCTGGTTAACATGGTGAAACCCTGTCTCTACTAAAAAATACAAAAAATTAGTTGGGCGTGGTGGCGGGCACCTGCAGTCCCAGCTACTCGGGAGGCTGAGGCAGGAGAATGGCGTGAACTCAGGAGGCGGAGCTTGCAGTGAGCCAAGATCGCGCCACTGCACACTCCAGCCTGGGAAACAGAGTGACACTGTGTCTCAAAAAAAAAAAAAAAAAAAAAGATTTGGGGCTACTATTTGCACTCCCATAAAGAAAAGGAGAGAATCCCCAACCAGCATTGAAACCTGGGTCTGCAGCCCCCAGGTGTGGCTCTTTCTACTCTAGAGCCCTTGGTCTATGCCAGTTCTACTTCAGATGCTACTACAATGTATGGCCACTGCTTGGGTGACCAAATATGTTCTACATGTTTTACCTGGACTAAAGAGAACTCATATTTTATGTGAATTGCAAATGATAATTGTCTGACTTAGCCCATTTGACAAACTAGGGAAAAATGAATTTGCAAATCACATGATCGTCAATGAATTAATACCCTCAATATATAAAGGACCTAAGAATAAATAAGGAAAAGCAAAAGCCCAGGAAAATTGACAAAGGACATGCATAATCTACAAAGAAGAAACATAAATTTCAAGTAAATATTTAAAGGACTTTGCTGTTCACTTGTGATTAGATTTAAATTGATGTACATTTAGCAGAAACAACATTTTTCACCATCAGGTTAGCCAGGGTTTAAGAAATAATCTTATATATTGTGGGAAAAGGTATAGGAAATAAATCACTTTTATACACTTGTTGAGAACACAAATTAATACAAGATTCCTGGAGAATAATTTGGCAACATCAAAGCCTCAAAGATTTTCTTCCCTAACACCAACTTCACTTCTAGGAATTCACCCAGTAAATCACTGGACACATGTGGAAAGGATGGCCATTTTAGCAATACTTGCAGTAGTGCCAAATCAGAAGTAGCTTAGATATTAAAAATAGGGTTTTGGTTAAATAAAGTATTATTGCATTACAATGGAATTCAATGTAGTCATTAAAATAAAAACATAGATCTTTATTTCACATGGAGATATGTTCATAATATGTTGTTATAGTAAAAGTTACTAAATATGATGATCCCATTTTAGTAAAATGCATAAGGATAGTGTATTAGTCTGTTCTCACACTGCTAATAAAGACATACCCGAGACTTGGTAATTATTAAACAAAGAGGTTTAATGGACTCACAGTTCCACATGGTTGGGGTGGCCTCACAATCGTGATGGAAGGCAAGGAAGAGCAAGCTACATCTTACATGGCAGCAGGCAAGAGAGCTTCTGCAGGGTACACCCCATTATAAAACCATCAGATCTTGTGAGACTTATTCACTGCCACAAGAACAGCACTGGAAAAACCCACCTCCACGATTCAATTCCCTGCCCCTGAGTCCCTCCCATGACATGTGGGAATTATGGGAGCTACAATTCAAGGTGAGATTTGGGTGGGGACACAGCCAAATCATGTTAGGTAGATAGAAACAAAATAAAAAGTCTGAAGGAAACCTCGTATAATTTAGGGCTTTACAGAGATTATCTGGGGGTTATAAAATCAGGAATGTTTGTTTTTTAAGTTTCTTTGTTTGATAATTTGCTTTGTTTACAATGGATATTAGTTGCTTTAACATCAAGACAAAATTGTTACTCCAACATTACAAAAAGTGGGTTTTCTATTTGTAGCTCATGAGAACTTGGTCACAGCCAGGAATTATGCCTGTTGGTTGACCATAACAGCTTCATGCTACTTTCCTAGAGACTTGTTTGCAACAAAGCCCAGACATGTCCTCCCTGCTCTGTAAAGTGCTCCTGCATCCCAGCTCATTGCGTTTCCATAACCTCAGGCAACATTCAGCACTGGGCAGCCATTTTTCTCTAGCTCTCTCCATTTTTCTTTTTTCTTCTACAAGGTAGAATGTAGAATATATTTTATCTTTTTTTTAACTAACAATAATATATTCTAGTTTATGGTAGTAAATCCCTTTTGAGTGGATTCTGAAAAGCCACCAAATATTTCTATAAATATCTGCAATCAAAAAGCCACCAAATATTTCCATAAATATCTGGAATCAAAAAGCCACCAAAGATTTCTATAAATATCTGCTATCTTTCATTTCCCTTTTGAAAAAATTTCTACATAAATGTTTTTAATAATTAGTCCTCTTAAGCTTTGTATGTTTGATATATATAAAATGCGAACTGATTGATACATTTGGCCAATTCTTTGTGAATAAGTTTTCTTAAGCAATATGCTATAGACAATATCCAAGTGTTATCGACTGGAAAACATGAGAATGTAGGCTGGGGGCAGTGGCTCATGCCTGTAATCCCAGCACTTTGGGAGGCCTAGGCAGGTAGATCATGAGGTCAGGAGTTCAAGACCAGCCTAGTCAACATAGTGAAACCCTGTCTCTATTAAAAATACAAAAATTAGCTGGGCGTGGTGACGTGCGCCTGTAATCCCAGCTACTTGGGAGGCTGAGGCAGGAGAATCACTTGCACCTGGGAGGTGGAGGTTGCAGTGAGCTGAGACTATGCCACTGCATTCCAGCTTGGGCAACAGAGCAACACTCTGTCTCAAAACAAAACAAAACAAAACAAAACATGAGAATGTGAATTTTATCAGTATTTCAACTGATATCTTTTTTCCGCTTCAGGACTCAGTCCAGGATCCCACGTCACATTCAATTGTTACCACCTGTGATGGCCCAAGTTGTGTTCCCACAAAACTCCTCTGTTGAAGTCTAACCCCAAGTACTTCAGAATGTGCTCTTATTTGGAAATAGGATCTTTACAGAAGTACCAGCTGAGGTTACAGGTCCAGCTGAGGTTGTTGGAGTGGGTCTTAATCTGATAAGACTGATATTCTTATAAAAAGAGGGAATTTGAACACATAATGAGAAGCCAGGAGAGTACAGGCACAGAACAAAGGCCAGATGATGACACAGCAGGAAGGTAGCTGTCTGCAAGCCATGGTGAGAGGCCTCACCAGAAACCAGCCCTGCCAGTACCCAGATCTTGGACTTCCAGCCTCCAGAACTGTGAGAAAATAAATTTCTTCTGCGTAAGCCACCCAGTCTGTGGTACTTAGTTTTGGCAGTCCCAGCAAACTAACCCTCTTTTCTTTTGTGTTCTTAACGTAGCTGATCAATTATTTGTAGCATGTTCCTCAATTTGAGCTTGTCTAGTATTTTTTCATTATTAGAAAGGCATTATGAATTTCTGGCAAGAATAGCATAGAAATGGAGCTGTGTCCTTACTGCAGTGGATCGAGGGTCTCACAGTGTTCATCTGTCCATCCCACTACTGTGATGTCTGCCTGGCCTCCCCACTCTGCCTTAATTAATAGTGGTTTTCCACTGTTGTAATCCTGGCTTTGATCATTGCATTCTGGCTGTGCAATGTGTTCACATCAGAGGAAGCTGGGTGAGAGGCATACAGGACTTTGTACTATTTTTATAACTTTTCTGTAAGTCTAAAATTAGTTTGAAATAATAACTGAAAAAGTAAAATGGTAGGATTCTATTTATCAAAGAGTATATCAGGACATGAACATTTCCTGAAAGAATCAAGGGTTGTCTCAAAACAATGCTTCTTCACAGCAAACATCCCCAATTCCAGGTGCTAAGAGGAGTGGAGGGACAGGGTTGAGAAGATTTTCTAGAATGAGGGAGGGGCAGCAATGGCCCGTGGTGCAGAATGGCTAGGAATGTGTAGAATCAGCGTTTGCTCTTCTGAGAGTTAAGACCCTGGGTGAAGCCACCACATGCCGAGCTGTGGAGTGAAATAACTTGCTGGGCAGGCTATTTTATCTGAGTCTCAGGCCATGGAGGACAAGCTGCCAGAACGGGCCCAGGTCGTGCTTCCTGGGCCCCCTTCAGGAAAGATTGCCCTGAAGTACAGAGAGAAAGTAGATGAGCTGAGCTTTCACTTTTGCTTTGCTATTTAAAGATAAATGTAACTACCGCTAACAGAACAGAAAACAAAACAAAGACAAAAGCTAAGGCAGCACATCCCTCCGCCAGGAGGCTGAGCCTGTAGGGGGATCCTTCATGAGGACCACGAATGGCGCTCCCCAGAGGAGTGTGACCTGGTCACCCAGGTGTGATCTGGGGATTTTCACCATGTGGCCATTGCAATTCAATGTTGCATGAGAATGTGTTGAGAGAGGTCCAAGGCACCCACCAGTTGTTGAATGAATATTAAGGCCTGGTCTTTTTAAAGACAACCAGAGCTTGTTAAACAGTTAAAGCAAAAAAAGCAGATTTGATTCAGAAACTATTGCAATAGGGGAACAGAGACTGCAGAATAAAACCAGGCTCAATTCTAAACACAGCACAGTCAAGTGTGGATTCATAGTGAAGAAGCACGGTTGGAGTCAGAGGATAGGAAATTCCTAAGAGGAAGCATCCAGGACAGCAGATTCTCACTGGAGTGGCTCAGCCGGATTATTGCCGCACCTGTGCCCAGCAGGCTGGAGGACCAGGCCCAGTGAAAAGATAGCCTAGAGGAGCCTGACCAAAGTTTGGTCAGGAAGAAGGTCTGTGTCCGTCTTCAGGGCTGAGACCAGAGTGGGGAAAGTAGATGTTATCAACTTTCAATAACTTCCCCTCCCATCAAATCCGAGAGGCACTGTGGCTACTGCTGTGTCCAGTGAGGCTGGCGGGGATCCAGCCATGCCACAGTAGAGAAGACCTTCAGAACGGTTCCCCAGGGATCAGAAATGGCCCATGGGTCCAGGCACCTTGAGTCAGCTCTGACACACCAGCAGAGCGGCCTCTCTGGCCTTCATCACCAACTTTTGCCCGCAGCTCAGCCTCTGACTCAGGATCCAAGACCCTGGGACTGGAGGGAGAATCCAGTCATTTGTGTCATCTCTGCCTGAAGTTTGAGCTTTTTAAAAAAGTAGGGGAAGAGATCATCCTTGCAATGGCAATCAGCCAATTTAAATTTTTGTTTAACTACTTTGTTATTCAATTATTTTCTTTGTTCTTCTAATGAAGGAAAAAAGAAGTTCAAATTTTTTATATGATCTTGGACATAGAGGGGCATTAAATATATATGAAAATCTGTGGGGTCAGATGGAAAGCACCGAGAAAGCTGATGACAGCAGCTGCCGGCTGAGGTCAGGAAGGGAAATAACTAACCAGGAATCGCTTTCTTACTTTTCTGAGCTCTCCTCATTCTCTTCTTTTACTCATAAATTCTTCTGTTTAATTATTTACAATAATACAGGCGACTTCTCCACTGTTGAAGTTGTTCCCATCTAGTTCAGGAACAATGAGAATATGCCTAAGACTAATATTAGAAGCCTTGTCCATTTTGGGGAAGGTAGAGTGCAATACATTTTTAAAGAGGTGTCCATGTAACCCCTTTGAAATGCCCTTGACAGCCACCCCTTGGGTACCCCACTTTTGTTGATCCCTGAATACTCTAAAGTCTTGAAGAGATAATAGCTACACTTATGCTAGAATTAAGAGAACTGCTACTATCTTTCTTATTGATAAGAAACAGAATGATAAAATTGCTAAAACTGAATTTTTAAAATGATCGCTAATAACACTCCTGGACTAGAGAGCAAAAACAAACATACGCATGTTACAAAAGTATGATTTGACTTGAAGTTTTCTCCTGGCACAACTGAACCCCCAGCATTTCCTTCTGTTAGCTGTCCACCTGGGGAAATTTGATTTCCTGGGGATTATGCAGAAAGTGAGACCAGGTTCTCAATATTTACCCTAAAAATGACATCATATATTGTCTTACATTTTATCTCTATTTTAAATCACTTTTTAGAAAATTGCAATATGATATCTATTTAATTTCCACAAATTCCAATCCTAAGAATGATAGACAATGTGGTTGCTATTTAGAGTTAACATGTGGAAACCAATAGAATTGAAGCAATGCAATGAAACTGAAACCTTTTAAAATAACAAAGATCATCGGATAGCTAATTTTTTTTTAGCACTTCCTATGTGCCATGCACTTTGCTGGGTGATTTTTATATACTAGATAATCTCTACACATTTTTACAGAGACCCTGAAATTCATTATCTCTCTCTGCAAAATTCATCCTTTGAAAGGCAGGCAAAGCAGGAACTTCACCTCCCTGGTTGTACCTTCCAAAAGAGTGACTCTGCCAGCCTTTCCCCCCACCTCGGCTGATTTTCAGTGGGGAGCATTTCACTCACTCATGAATTTGGGGAGAGGACCCAATCCCGATCTGCTGAGCACGCTGAGCACTTCCTGTCCACCTGCTTCTGAGCCTCAAGGCAGTTAGATGTCTGTCTCTTTACCACGTTGTCCTGGGTCTTTAGCCCCACATGAGGCTTGTGGTTGGTCTATTTAAGGGGAGAAGCATTGGAAAATCCCTGTGGCTACTATTCCAGTGCCTCTTTTCTAATGAACTTCATCAGTAATAAAAGTGATGATTTATTTCCATTTTCTGTCTTATTTCTTGACTGGTCTTGAGATTGGGTGTTTATGCCTCAGCCCTTGACAAATCCAACAGCCGGCTGTCCTACATTTAGATGTGAGCATCCCACTTGATGCCCTATTAGTGGGAGTGGCTGCCAGTTCCTGACAAGATCAGAATACTGAGAATTCAAAGCCAACATCATCTACTGATTCCATCCCTGAGAAGCCTGATGGAGTCTGATTCAATCGTCCTGACCATCCTTTATGATTTGTGAATACCTCGTCTTCTCCATGAATTCCAGAGTCTGCGCAGGTGTGGGGAAACCTACCTAGTTCTTCAGTCAATACTACTCTTAAGTCAGCCTAACAGATGTTTGTGTGTGTGTGAGTGTGTGTACGCATATATTTGTGGAAGCCTCAGACAAGGGAGTTGCCTTACCTTCCCTGATCCCGTTGTGTCACTCTGACTTCCCAGAATGGGAAGACCATCTCGCACTGCAGTTTACAGAGGTGCCACTTGGTTTGTTAAGACGGAAAATGGATTGCAGCACCTGGGCTAGCCCCGAGGGAAACTCCCAAGCAGGGAGTTTAATAATAATAAACTTAATAATGCAGAGCGGGAGAGAACACAGGGTGTCGATCCCAAGCTCTGCGTTTTGCAGATATGAAAACAGAGCCCATGGAATGCTAAGGGTATCCTCAGACCTTGAAGTGAGCTGTGGCTGGGAACCCCGAGTGGGTCCTTCCTCCTCTCTGCGCCTCTTTCTTTCTTTCTTTTCTTTCTTCCTTCCTTCCTCCCTCCCTCCCTTCCTTCCTTCCTTCCTTTCTTTCCTTCTTTCTCTTTTTTCTTTCTTTCTCTCTCTCTCTTTCTTCTTTCTTTCTTTCTTTCCTTCTCTTTCTTTCTTTCCTTCTTTCTTTCTTTTCCTTCCTTCCTTCCTTCCCTCCCTCCCTCCCTCCCTCCTTTCTTTCTTTCTTTCTCTTTCTTTCTCTCTCTCTTTCTTTCTTTCTTTCTCCTTCTCTCTTTCTCTCTTTCTTTCGACAGAGTCTTGCCCAGGCTGGAGTGCAGTGGCACAATCTTGGCTCACTGCAACCTCTGCCTCCCGGGTTCGAGTGATTCTCCTGCCTCAGCCTCCAGAGTAGCTGGGACTCCAGATGCACACCACCACGCCCAGCTAATTTTTGTGGTTTTGGTAGAGACGGGGTTTCATCACGTTAGCCAGGCTGGTCTCGAACTCCTGACCTGAGGTGATCCACCCACCTTGGACTCCCAAAGTGCTGGGATTACAGGCATGAGCCGCCTCGCCTGGCCTCTCTCTGTGTCTTTCATCAGAGGCTCCCCTGCAACCTTCTGCTTGTCACTCCTCCCCTAGGAGTATCAGGAAGCTGGTTGCAATGTCTTGGTCACCTATGGGAGTTGCCATTACCCTCAAAATCTGTATTCCAGCCACCACCCCATACTTCTGCAAACCTAACCACTCCTGTGGCCCATTCTGATGGCTATGCTTATGGGGTCCCTGTCAAGCGTAAGGCTTTAATCAGTGAGTGTAGAACGCAGGTGGACAATCCTCATAATTCTGTGGAGCCCACACTGGATGTGGCTGCCTCCACATGCACCCACACTTGCTTTCACAGATGCTCAGCAACCCTGACCTTGCATCCAGCAACAGCACCCTAAAAGATGACCTGATTCCATTTTTTTTTTAAATGCAGTAGTTTTGATGCCATTGCTGTATTGTGGTGGAGTTGTCAGTGCCACTATCACCTGCTCCCCATCGTTCCCCAGCTGGCGAGCATCAGCGTCTCCCCTGGTTCCCGGCCAGGCAGCTCCTCACCCTGGAGCCTCTAGAGCTCGTCTTGTCTCTGCTGGAGAGAAAGCTTCCTCCCAGCCTCCATCAAGTGTGCAGGCCCAGCATGTCTCTCTCCACAGTCCCCCAAAGAGCTCCGCCCTCCTGACCTGCTTCTCTCTGTTCTGTTTAGTTTTCATGAAGCACACACATTCCTTAAGCACATAGTTTTAAGCCTGGGTTAGTGTGGGGGCGATTTTGCATTTTAAACCCTTTTCTGGTAACAGTCTTTGTGCTGTCACCCTAGACGCCAGCCTTCCTTCCACAGTTCTCCCCTATGTCCTCATCTTTTGCTCTCACAGCATGAACACCCTATTAGACATTCTGGTAGGATGGAATCTTCCAGTCTCCAATCTGTGTTCAGCCCTCCTGCCAAAGTATACAACTGGTAGACCACGAGTGTCTTGGCATTGTAACTGAATTGCATCAGTTGTTTGAACATCTAAATTACAGGATATGCAGAATGTACATAATGCAGTTTGTTCTGAAAGTTTCTTTCCAGCTAATCTTTTTTATTAAAGTATTTTCAAGGTCCTATGTGATGAAATTCTTCCAGGGAATGTTTGTCTTTTTTTCTATGTCCTGTCATCTATCAAGCAAGCCCTTTCCCTCTTTGCGTGGAATTCCTCATTGTGTGTAGTGTTAAGGGACATGACATCCTTTGCCCTCCCCAGTGGAAGTCAAATAGGGTTACCTTTCCTCCTCCTACTCACTGGAAGCCAGAGATTTGGCAAGTGAGCCTCCCACCCAAGTCCTTGCATTTTGAAGGAGAATCTCAGAATTGCTTGGCACTCTAAGACTTGCCCACTGGGGCTACAGGAACACCCAGCAAGGGGGTGGCGTGTGCCCCCCTGTCAGTGATCTCTGCTCCTCCCTCCCTTGGTTCTGCCTGTGTTTCTCAGGGGTCCTCCAGTTTACCCACCAACTCTCTGAGCTGGCAATCCCTGCCTCTGGCATTCTTTCTTTGCCTGAGTTAGCCAGAGTTGGTTTCCATTGTCGTGACCACGAACCCTGGGTGAGAGTCACCTTGTATATATAAGTTGAGGGAAATGGAATCTCAGTCCAGCTCTTATTTCCCAATTATTCAACATCTCAGCACATCGCTGGTGTGAGATTACCCAGTGAGGGGAGTGCATTAGTCACAATAGACCGTAACCATGCCTATCCTGTTACACATATTGCAGAAAATCAACATGGCGGACTTTGTAGAAGTGCCCAAGTCACATTTCTCAAGTTTTATATTTTTATGAAGGTCTGTGTCTGTAAATGAGAATTTCTGCTGAAAAATTTTCACACTACTTTTGACAAATGTCTATTTGAATATTGTTTTTTATATCTTAATGGAGGAGTGAAATTTCAACGGTTCTACTTGAAGGAATCTTGTTGAACAACTTTAAATCATCGTTTTTCAGTGACGATTTTCTTGATCTCATTTCTTCCCCCTCCGTGGCCTTAAGATCAGCAAGTGCACCGTATACACTTTAGATACTTATCCCTGGAAACTTCCGAATTTTTTTCCTTCATTTCTGTATAAATGTTACATTGCCTTTTTCTGAAAATACTGTTTACAATCCTTCCTAATTCACAGTGGATACTGGACACAGGCCAAGATTACTTGATGAGATGTTAGCTGCCTGCTGTTAAACCTGCTTATCCAATAAGAAGCTGATGCCCAGTGCCTGTGGCCCTGGGATTACAACTTCTTTTCTCTTCACAGATTGGGACCAGTAGCCACTTGACTGCAGGGGACAAGGGCATCTCAATTCTGGGCCCTAAGCCTCCTGCTGGAAGAAGGACTTCCACTGGACTTCAGAGTCTGGCCTCCAGGACTGCTGTGGGGCATTTGGCCATGGCTATGGGAGCTCAGCTTCAAGCAGCCTGGCCATCAGAGCTTGGGACAGGTTCCCAGCCAAATCTCTTCCTGGAAGCCCCTGTGGGAGCGTGCTGTAAAGGACCCCATTAAGCTAGTAGGCACTGGGATTTCAAGATGAAGACTCTCTGATTGGAAGGAAAATATACGTGATTGACCACAAGCATTTGTCCTGTTGAACAAACATGTAGAGATGTCACGAAGCTGCCTAATGATTGCAAAGTGCAGTCAAGGGTCTTCCTAATTCAGAGAAGATTTTATTTCACGACCACTCACTGCATTTAAATAAGGGTGTATCTGATTTTTAAGTCTTAAAGAAATGAATATCCTGAGGGGCATATATTGGAAACCTTCTGGGCTGACTGTCAAGGGGTTCACAGTACAGCCTAACTTTAAGTTGATTTTTGTTCTTTCCTAGGACTGATACTGTTTAAAATATACATTTGTAAAAATTCTTTTTAACCTGGAAATTCTTTTTTTCTTTTTTTTGAGATGGGGTCTTTCTCGGTCACCCAGTCTGGAGTGCAGTGGTGTGATCTTTGCTAACTGCAACCTCTGCCTCCCAGGTTCAAGCGATTCTCCTGCCTCAGTCTCCTGAGTAGCTGGGATTACAGGCGCACACCACCACACTCAGCTAATTTTTGTGTTTTTAGTAGAGACAGAGTTTCCCCATGTTGGCTAGGCTGGTCTCAAACTCCTGACCTCAGGTGATTCACCTGCCTTGGCCTCCTGAATTGCTGGTTTTACAGGCATGAACCACTGTGCCCAGCCTTTCTTAACATTTATTTTAAATTTGGGAGTACACGTGCAGGTTTATTATATAGGTAAACTTGTGTCACTGGGGGTTGTTGTACAGATTATTTCATCACCCAAGCATTAAGCCTAGTACCCATCAGTTTTCCTGATTCTCTCCCTCCTTCCACCATCCCCCCTCCAATAGGTCCCAGCGTGTGTTGTTCCCCTCTATGTGTCCACGTGTTCTCAACATTTAGTTCCCACTTATAAGTGAGACAATGAAGTATTTGGTTTTCTTTTCCTGTGTTAGTTTGCCAAGGGTAATGGCCTCCAGTTCCATCCATGTTTCCACAAAGGGCGTGATCTCTTCCTCTTTATGGCTGCGCAGTATTCTATGGTGTATATGTACCACACTTTTCTTATCCAGTCTAACCATTGATGGGCATTTAGGTTGGTTCCATGTCTTTGCTTTTGTGAAGAGTGCTACAATGAACACACACACACATGCATCTTCAGGATAGAAAAATTTATATTCCTTTAGGTATATACCCAGTAATGGGATTGCTGGTCAAATGGTACATCTGTTTTCAGTTTTTGAGGAAACATCTCACTCTTTTCCACAATGATTTAACTAATTTACACTCCCAGCAGTGTATGTGTTCCTTTTTTTCCACAACTTCACCAGCACCTGTTATTTTTTGACTTTTTAATAATCGCCATTCTGACTGGTGTTAGAGGGTATCTCATTGTGGTTTTGATTTGCATTTCTTTTTTTTTTTTTTTTTTTTAGAGACGGAGTCTTGCTCTTTCTCCCAGGCCGGACTGCAGCGGTGCTATCTCGGCTCACTGCAAGCCCCACCTCCCGGGTTCATGCCATTCTCCTTCCTCAGCCTCCCTAGTAGCTAGGATTACAGGCACCCGCCACCATGCCCGGCTAATTTTTTGTATTTTTAGTAGGGACGGGGTTTCACCGTGTTAGCCAAGATGGTCTCGATCTCCTGACCCCTTGATCCACCCGCCTCGGCCTCCCAAAGTGCTGGGATTACAGGAGTGAGCCACCACGCCTGGCCTTGATTTGCATTTCTTTAATGATAAGTGATGTTGAGCTTTTTTTCATATGCTCGTTGGCTGCATGTATGTCTTCTTTTGAAAAGTAACCGTTGATGTCCACTCACTTTTTAATGGGCTTGTTTTGTTTGTAAATGTGTTTGAGTTTCTTACAGATGCTGGATATTAGACCTGTGTCAGATCCATAGTTTGCAAAAATGGTCTCTTATTCTGTAGGTTGCCTGTTTACTCTGTTGATAGTTTCTTTTGCTGCACAGAAGCTCTTTAGTTTAATTAGATTCCTTTTGTCAATTTTTGTTTTTGTTGCAACTGCTTTTGGCATTTTCGTCATGGGAAATCATTGCCCATTCCTATGTCCAGAATGGTATTGTCAAGGCTGTCTTCCAGGGTTGTTTTTTTTTCTTTTTTTATAGTTTTGGGTTTTACATTTAAGTCTTTAATCCATCTTCAGTTAATTTTTGTAGGTAGTGTTAAGGAAGGCAACCTGGAAATTCCGAACTGACATAACGGAAGCTTTTAAGAGGGTTCCATGGACTAAATGTTTGTGTCTCCTAAAATGTACATGTGGCACCTCTAACCTCCAGTGTTTCTGTATTTAGAGTAAGGGAGAAGTTAAGGTTAAATGAGATTAAAATGTTGGGGCCCTGGTCCAACAGTATTAATGTCCTATGTCCTTCTAAGAAAAGGAAGAGATTTCTCTCTCTCTCTCCACCTCCCACCTCTCTCTCTCTCTCCTTCCCTGCACTCACACAGAAAAAAAGGCAATGTGAGGGCACAGTGAGAAGACAACTGTCTACAAGCCGTGAAGGGAGCCCTCACCAGAAGCCAAGGCCCTGATGACAAGAATCTCTTCTTTTGGTCTTGATTGAGCTCCTTGAGCATTTGAATATGATTTCTGCTATGGGATATGTCCCTAGCTATCCATATGATAAACACACAATAATTAGAATAACCAGAGCAGTAGCCACTTTGTGCATATTTGGCGTGTTGACCACGATGTTGTTGTAGGGTATGTGTGACTTCCCTCCACTTACAGATGAGGACATGGAGTTCCAGAGAAGCCAAGGATGCTACCCACAGCTGACAGCAGGACGTGGAAGCAGCGGGATTCCTTCCTGGCGTGACTTCAAAGCCCGAACGCTATAAACAGATTTGGAATATTACCGGCTTTTAACCTTTGCTTATTCTACACCCCCTTGTCTGAAAGAGTTAAAACTCACTGCACCTCTGACACCAAATGTTTGCAGTATTTTTTTTTTTTTTATGCCGGCCAGTCCTCCAACTCTCCAAAGCCAACTGGGCGTCCAGTGATTCAACACAATTCATATACTAACTACCCAGAGTGGGTGCAGACCCCACAGGGTGAGATTCAGTCCTAAAAGACTGCCTTTGCCTACGACACGAATGTCCTAGGCCTCCCAGACCTTCTACTCAGGTGTGATAATTTGCTAAAACAGCTTATAGAACACAGGAAAGCACTCTACTTCCTAGGACTAGTTTATCATAAAGGACACACCTTGGGAAGGGATGCATGGAGAGGAGTCCAGGGTGGCGCCCAGCTTCCACGCCCTCTCTGAGCACACCACCTCCCAGCACCTCCCCATGTTCACCAATCCAGGAATTCTTGGAACCCCACTACTTAGGAGTTTTATGGAGTTTAGATTACGTAGGCAAGACTGGTTAGATCACTGGCCCTTGGTGATGGGGCTCCATCTCCAGCCTCTTCCCTGCTTGGAGATTGGGGGGTGGGGCTGAAAGTTCCTGCCCTTTACTCACAGGGATGTTCCTCTGGCAACCAGCCCTATCCTGAAGCTATATGGGGGCCCACGAGGAGTCACATCATTAGCATAAACTCAGGATGGTTGAAAGGTGATTGTGAAGAATAAGAAAAGATGTCCCTCTCACCCATCACTCAGGAAATTCAAGAGTTTTAAAAACTGTGTCAGGAGCTGGGAATAATGATCAACTACATATTTCCGATTATTACATCCCATTAAACTGAAATTACCAAGGAGAAAGAAAATACCTTTTCCATAGGTACTCTTTCTCTAACGAAGACCTATTTATTTATCTATTTATTTTTGAGATGGAGTCTTGCTCTGTCACCCAGGCTGGAGTGCAGTGGCACGATCTTGGCTCACTGCAACTTCCACCTCCCAAGTCCAAGCGATTTTCCTGCTTCAGCCTCCCAAGTAGCTGGGATTACAGGCACATGCCACCACATCTGGCTAATTTTTATATTTTTAGTAGAGATGGGGTTTTGCCATGTTGGCCAAGATGGTCTCAAACTCCTGAAGTCAGGTATTCTACCCACCTCAGCTTCCAAAGTGCTGGGAGCCGCTGCACCCGGCCAAGACCTGTTTATTTATATTTTTAAAAAAATTGCTAAACTTAGTTAGAAGCAAAGTCTTTGGCAAATGGGTTTACCTGGGGGACATTTTCCAGGTGTGTCCGTCCTGGGGTCTCAGATCAGAGGCCACTGGCTCCCACCACTGTTCTACCAAAAGATGCTCCTCCTATCAGAGGCTGAAGGACAGGGAACACGCAGTTTTGGAAGCTTCCCTCTGAAGAGGGTGACACCCCCCTTGCACACCCTCATGATCGGGAATCAATAAATTTTGACGACACCCCCCTTGTGTGGGATCCTCTGGCTCCTCAGAGTTACCACATCAAACCTTAAAAAGTCTGTGCAGGTCCCAAATGTACTCCTGCTGAACAGTTCAGAAAGGCAAAGGGGGTGCAGAACTGCAAATGCACATGTGTATCATTGCCGCTGCTGACTTTCAGGAAACCACACTCTAGTCTTTGGAAAGGAAAAGATCTGCTCTCACCAATGGGTTACTGGTCAGCAAGTCAGGGAATGCAGGTGCTTCTCTCAGTGTTCCAGGCAATACAATCTTACCCCATGTCTGAACTCTGCATCCAGGATCTTCCAGCACTAAGGAAGACGCCAAAACAGGTCTGTCGGAAGAAGGAAACGCAATGGTGAAGAGGCTAAGTGGATCCTTACAGACCGTCAAATTAGTGAACCACATTAAATTCCTATCTCTATCTCTATCTCTAACTCTATCTCAATTTTATCATCTGAGATATAAGGATAATAATGGTTTTCACTTTACATGATTATTGCGAAGACTGAATAAGTTAATATACATAAACTCCAGTGTTTGGTGTATAGCAATCTCCATGTAAGTGTTTATTATCTTTTCTTACTTTTCATTTCAGCATTTTTTTTCCTTCTGACTTTCTGTCCTGTCTTTATAGAGATTGTGTCTTCTTGGGTGCTACTAAAAGCATGCATCTATTTTCTAACTTTTTCTTCTAGTTTTTGTAATAAACTATTTTCAGAAGTTTAGTGTATTCATTTTCATAAACACTTAAGTATATTTACTAAGCCTTGAGTGGTAAGAGTTCATTGTCAACAAGATGGTGTCTAAAATGTCTTTGGCCTATTTTTTATTCACTTGGATGCTGATCAGGTCTCCTACTGATTGAGAAGGCCTAAGTGTTTACATTTGAGGCTGCAACCTAGACACTATATTAAATCAAAAGTTCTCCTGTGTCATACATGTGTGTCTTCACACATTATGACATATTATCTAAATAAGGCCAGAGGGAAATTACAGACTGCCACGCAGTTTAGGGTCATCCTGCACTTTAAATATCCCACCAGCTGCCAGCCACCTAAACCCACACTTGCCCCTCCCCTCCCAGGAGGTTGTTCCCCCACCCCCACCCCACCCCACCCAACTCCAACCTGGTAGTTGGCAACCAAGCTGTCCTAGGAAGATGGTACCACCTAGTGAGCAGATTGGATAACTGCAAATCTCAGTGTTTTCTCAAACTCCTCCACCCTCACTTCCCCCCACCTACCAAGGGGGATTGCAAACCTGGTGTGTCCTAGTACTTTCTGTCTTTCTGTCAATTCTCCAATTCTCAACTTTATTGCCTGTTATCCCCTGACTCCTCACCTACCCCAGTGCTTGTTAGGCACGTGGATTTCTTTCCTCCTCTCCCATCCTAATGCATAAGAAGAAAAGTTGTGCAGCACTTCCTGTAACAGTGCTCTACTTAGAGGGTGGGGATCCCTTACAGAGGGCTGCAAGGACAGATGAGAAAATGCCTGTGATGAGCCCAGACAAGGCCCTTTCTCAGCCAAGAGGTCAGAGAATCAGTGTCATCAATATTGTTGCTATCATTATCAACCTCTGAACTAAACTTAGAAACTGCAAAATGCAAGGTAAAACTAGTTTCCAAGAATCCAGACATATCCTTCTGGAGTTCACAACTATTCTCCCTCATTTAATTTCTATTTTTTCTTTAAAAATTGAAGATGCATATTTTTAAAAAATTATCTATTTTTAAAATTCATTCATGTTTAGTTTCAAGCACTACAAAAGCATTATTTTCTATTTCCCGTTGCAAACCTTTGTTTTTTCATTATGGCATTAAAGGGGGGGCTTGAAGACCCGATTGAGAGCATGAATTCACGCACTTCCCGGCATCTGCTGAGCACCAACTGTGTATTCCACTGTGCTCAGGACCTCAGGCAGGGCGGTGTTGAAGATGTCATTCCCACTCACAAACAAAGGCAGGAGGTGAGCAAACCTGTGGGGTGATTGTGGAGGTCGCCCTGGATCCTGCTAAGGGCTTCAGAGACACCAGAGTAAATCTAGTGGCCCTGAGGACACAATGCAGGCTCTGAGCAACTAAATAACATCATCAGAACCACACTTCCACAAATGAACCTTGCTGCTCAGTAACGATAATAGCTCCCATTTATCCAATGCCTCCTCTGTGATGGGAAGATGAGGCACTTGATTGCATCTCCTTCCCCACAGTTCTCTGCAATAGGTGCCCCCATCTCAGTTTTAGACATGGCAGAATGGAGGCTGCGAGGTGTAAAATCTGAAAAGTGATATGCCCAGAATATGTAACTCTTCTGACCATTCTTGAGCTCATCCAACACATCGGGGTACCTACTGTGTGCCAGGCACTGTGATAGACAACAGATATGGAGAACGGCATTGACAAAGGCACTGATGCCTCAAATCTGACTTTCTAACATCAAAGCCTCCCTCTGATATGGATCTGTGTCCCCACCAAATCTCATGTTGAATTGTAATTTCCAGTGCTTTAGGTGGGGCCTGGTGGGAGGTGATGGGTTTATGGGAGCAGTTTCTCACGAATGGTTAACACCATCCCTCTTGGTACTGTCAATGATGGTAAGTGAGTTCTCATGAGCTGTGGTAATTTAAAGTGTACAACACCTCCCCTTGCTCTCTCTTGCTCCTGCTTTGGCCATATATGTCATGCCTGCTTCCCCATCATCTTCCACCATGATTGTAAGTTTCCTGAGGCCTCCCCAAAAAACTGAGCAGGTGCCAACACTGTGCTTCCTGTACAGCCTGCAGAACTGTGAGCCAATTAAACCTCTTTTCTTTATAAATTACTCAGTCTCAGGTATTCCTTTTTAGCAATGCAAGAACGAACTAATACACCCTCCCTCCACTCCACTGCGGCTCCCAGATCTTGTGGTCTGGAGTCAAATAGCAGGGGCCTTGCCAATGGAAAGCTACCTGGGAGGAATGTGGGGCACAAGCCAGTGGCACTGAGGAGAGAGAAGAAAGTGAAATCTGGAAATGTTTCAAGGTAGCACTGATGGCAGGTAAGACATGGCTTCTCCTTGAATGTAGACATGAGAGACAAGAATCAAAGATGAGCACCCTTTTTCAACTTGAAAGAGAAGGCAAGTTGTCAGATTGGTTGACAAAAATATAGATATCAGGATAAGGTCCATTCATAGAAGATGTAGGTAATGTTGGTTCTGGAAAGTTGAGTTTGTGGCTAAAGGATCCAGATTCTAATATTCAGGAAGCAGAATGCGGGACCTCCAGAATGAATGTAGAAGAGACTGTCTAGGAACACCCATGGGGTATGGCACACACTTGCCCAGAAGGAGGATTTAAACCCTGTGAAGCACGAGGTCGTCTGAAGGGAGTACAGAGTGGGAAAGGAGGGAAGCTGGGGCAGGCTTCTGGGAGAGACCCCAAGAGGGAAGAGAAGTCTGAGACAAGGAAGTGGCACGCAGAGGTGGGTGAGGGCTGGGGAAGCCAGGGAGCCGAGCGTGTCTCTGAAGGGGCAGGAGGAACGGACCCCATGGCAAATCTCATCAACAGGAGGAGAGCTGAGGGAGCCAGGCCACTGGGTCTGATGAGCAGGAGGCCACCAGCAAATTTTAAAGGGCAATTTCGAGAGACTTGTGACCTTGACTTCAAGGAGTTCAAGACGTCAGGGTTGGTGAGGACTTGCAAGGAGGGGGCAGGCCACCCTCCAGGAACCACGGGAGGGAGTGGAGTGCAGCCTGTGGGTCTCCCGGAAGCTGTCTGGGTGAGAGAGGCCTCTTTCAGGATGGGGATTCCTGGCTGAGATGAAGACCTCAGTAGAGAGAAGGAGTAGGATGCAAGAAATCTAGAGGATAATTAACTAAGAAGGTTTTGATGACAGAGAACAGGGTGGGCTTAGAGAAAAAGGAAAGAACAGGATGTGATGAGGTGGTAGGAAAAGAGAATCAGACTCACCAATGCAGAATAATAAGAATGTACATAAGGGGAATGAGAAGGAGGCCAGGACGAACATCCTGGACCTCAGAGGAGGTAAAGGGTGAAAGTTACAGTTATGCAGGATGAATGAACCTGGAGTCTAATGAGGGATCCACAGGGGGATCTGCCATGTACCATGAGGGATCCATCCACAGGGGACTCCACCATGTGCCAGGAGGGATCCACAGGGGACTCCACCACGTGTCCAGAGGGATCCACAGGGGGGATCTACTAATTGTCAGTAGGGATCTTCAGGGGCATCTACTACGTGCCAGGAGGGACCTTCAGGGGGATCTACCACGTGTCAGGAGGGATCCACAGGGTGATCTACCATGTGCCAAGAGGGACCTCTAGGGAAATCTACCATGTGCCAAGAGGGACCTCTAGGGAAATCTACCACATGCCAGGAGGGGTCTGTTACAGCATGAAAACTAGAGATAATAATATTGTATTGCATACTGAAAATTTGCCAAGAGAATCAGTTTTAGCTGCTACAAACAAACAAATAAAAAAGGTAACTATGGAAGGTGATGGATGGGTTAAGTTCTTGACTTCGTCATCATTTCACTGTGTATATATGTATATCAAAGCATCATGTTATACAACCTTAAATACATTAAATTAAAAATAAATTTAATAAAAAACTCTGATGCCATTCTTATTCCTGAAACATGACATTTTGATGAGAAATGTTGACGAAGAAACACAAATTCAACATGACTCTGAGTACAAAACCCCTTGGGCCGTCATGTTTTCAGAGGACCACTGTCTGGAAGCCTCATCCAGGAGGTGAGGTTCGAGGTGGGCCAGGCTTCTTCCTCCTGTCCTGCAGCCTCCTGGGTCTTGCTCCAGTAAGACTGTCAGCAGAAGAGAAGGCCGGCAAAGATGGGGGGGATGGGGGATTTGAAGAAAAGCCCCTGCACTGGGGGTCCACTGAGCTGGGAAAGAGGGAGATGCATGTGAACAAGTGCTTGTGCTGGCAGCTGTGAGGCACCAGCACCGTAGAACCTGCCAGGGGAATGGCCCCATCCATGTCACATGAATGTCCTAGAGGCCATTGGAAGCACAGCCTGTGCTAAAAGCTGCAGAAGGTCAGAGGCTGCACCCCAGCTAGGAAATCCTCAGGGACGTGTGCTTATGCCACATTTCCCCCAATCAGAGTTAGAGACCATATTATTGGGGCCTTGCTGGCTACAGGTGAGGACAGACTTGAAGACATTGTCATGGGAGCATGTGGCTACCATGAGAAAGAATTTTAAAAACATAATTTTCCCTTCTTCACAAAATATGTTAAAACTGCATCCATAGGCATCCAAGGATAACTATGGGATCACGTCTGTCTGAGTTTCGATGGTAGAGGTTTCCTTAGGCCAGGCATGCTAGAAAATAGGTGCTGAGCCTGTATTTACGGGTTGGCAATTTCAAGGAGTGTGAGGCAGGGCAGGGGCAGGTGGGAAACAAGCAGTGAGGAAGGGGAGGCACAGGTTCAAGGTCGAGCACTTCTGATCTGGCTCAGCCTCACCAGGGAAGTCAGGGGCTCAGCTCTGGGCAGGGCGTGTGAAACCACCTGCTGAGAACAGCCCCAGGTGATTGCAGAGGTGAGAAGGGAGGGAAATTTATCTGCTGGCTTCCCAGACATGGCCCAGATGGCCCAGCATTTGCCCCAGGAGCCCTCCTTCCAGCACCTCCAGGCTGTGGCACTTACCCCTGGGTGGCTGGTCCCAGGTCCGTGGAGCCCTGGAGAGGCGGAGCTGCCAGGGCCTCTCCCTGATCTCCAGGGGGATCAGGGCTGGCGGCTGGAGTCCATGCTGAGCCCGGCAGTAAGATCCCCAGAGAGCAGGCAGCAGGATGGAGATGTCTGCACTGGGGCCTGGGAGGAACTGGAGGCTGCCAGAACCTGGACATAGAAACTAGGCATAATAGAGAGGGGGAGTAAAACTCTATGTCTCTTCTTCCACTTTCGTTTATACCAGGTTATACTTCCTCTGGTTTTGAGCTGATCTAAATGGGTTTTCTGTCCCTGACAATGTATGCGATCCTGTTGGGTACTGAGTTGGAAGAAAAGACACATGACTGTGAATATTCCTCAGCGTGGCCCCCAGGAGCCTGGAGGCTACAGGCGTAGTGGCCCTGCCACGGACCAGTCCTGTCGTGCAGTGCTGGTGCTTCTCAGCCCTGCTGGCAAGCTAAGGCAGAGGGTGTGGACACTGTCCAGGCCCACTGTCCTGCAACACGTGCTTGGGGGGCAAGACTCCATGGCATGGCTGAGACCAGTGCTGAGAGAAGGGCTTGGCCTGCTGGAGGGGGAAGCAGGGGCAAGATCGTGGTGGAGGTGGCTCTGTGAGAGGGATTGGGCCAGGTCCCCGAAAAAATGCACCTGCTTGCATGGAGGCTGTGGTGTGGGGGCAGTTAGACGAGTCAGATGGAGCTAGGCAGGGGAGAGCCCTGTTAGGACATGTTAGCCCGGGGTCTCCAGAGAGCCAGAACCTACAGGGTGAGTGTGCATGTGTGTGTGTGTGTGTGTCTGTCTGTGTCTGTGTGTGTGTACACACGTGTATAATTTATTTAGCTTTATTTTATTTTATTTTAGCTGTATTTTAAGGGATTGGCTCATACTGTTGTTAAGACTGAAGTCTGCAAGGCAGGTCAGCAGACAGGAAATTCAGGCAAGAGTTGATGCTGCGGTCCTGAGTCCGCAGGCTGAAAACCCAGGCAGAATTCCTGTTTTGTCATCTGAAGGCAAAATTCCTTCCCTTTAGGGACCATCAGGCTTTGCCCTTATGGCTTTCCAGTGATTGGAAGAGACCCACCTGCATTATCATGGGTCATCTCTTTTATTCAGAGTCTTCTGATTTAGGCCAGCTTTGGTGGCTCACGTCTGTAATCCTTTGGGTGGCTGAGGCACTTTGGATGGCCGAGGCAGGAGGATCGCTTGAGCCCAGGAGTTCAAGACCAGCCTTGGCAACATAGAGATGAGACACCATCTCTAAAAATACCCCAAAAAACAAAAAACAAAATATTCTAATTTAAATGTTAACCACATTTAAAAAGCAACATCTAGACTAAGTGTTTGACAACAACTGGGCACCATAGCCAAGCCAAGCTGACAATTAAAATTCACTATCTCAGAAGAGGTTTGACTTTAATATTCATGCTGAACATGGGCTGCAAAGACATAGAGAGGGCAGGACGGGGGAAGAGGAAGAAGGAAGAGCAGATGGAACCAGCGGCTGCCATGTTCTGCGTCCACAGCTACACCGCTGCCCACTGTCATCTGTCTAATACCTACCCACCAGTGCTGTTCAGACAAGGAAACCGCTACCTCAGTTGAGTAACTTACCAAGATCCATTGCACAGACAGCAGCACTGGGCTCAATGCAGGCAGGTCTGTTTCCATGCCCCATCCATGATACTCCACCTGCAGGGAGAACGAGGATGGAACTTGCTTAAATTTGTCGTGAAATGGGCAGTTTAAGTGAAACCGATTGACTGTTTTTGCTGCATAAGCCTTAGTGTTTCTTTTCAGTCTGCAAGATGGGCACCATTGGGGTAAAAATAACTTCCAGACATCAGCTACCCAGGTGAAGAACAAGGGCTCCTTTCTCTGCCTGGGTTTGGCATGTGTCTGATTTTTATCACATGGCATTAATGTATGGCTCTGCACTCTGGGCCACTGTTATGAATTCTCATTTCCCATGTCTCCAGCACCTGGAAAGATGGTTTACTACATTGAAAGAAATAATAATTCAGGTATGTATTGACAAGCAAAGCAGTATATACTTACTCCATGTGAAGGGAGATGAATATCGCTCAGCGTTATTTAAATAATAGGTATCTCAATAGACATACAAATCTAAGTGGACTTAATCCATGTCTATTTGACGGACAAGCATGTAGTCCACGCTGTGTGGCCTGAAATTGACCATAGAACAATTGATTTAGCGGTTTTGAATTGCTGATCAATGGCACAGCCATTGATGGAACCCACTGTGTCAAGATTGTTGTGGGACTGGAACCTGGAGCCAGAGTACCTCCATTTAAAGAAACCATAAGTTAGCAATTCGGCTTTCTAAATTATTTTTTTAAACTATGTCCCAAGCCTTAAAACTCTGTCTGCCCTCAGTCATAGAAATAAACATATCTTTCTTTTGTTTCTTTCTGTTTTAGTGATGACACAAAAACAGTGTAACTGTATCAAAAATGAGTCCATTGTATTTGAAATTCTGGACGTTTTTGGAAAAGAATGACATAGGATGAGAGTTTGGAAATAGAATTTTGAGGTATACGTGAGAGGGGGCAATAGAAGCCATCACTGTTCATTCTTTTGGGATTTTCAGTTTCAGCCCCTGAAATACTGTGCAGGAACCTTGCGGTAAATTTTTCACAACATTCCCTGCCTTAGAAACCGCCCCGCAGGACCTTTTCTCCGAGGTCCTGCACGGCTCTGAGACAGCTCGTCACAGGGGAAGTTTATACACTGGTCTTGCTCACCAGCTGGCCCATCAATGATGCCCTTTTGTTGAACATCTCTCCAGCACACATCCTCCAGCTTCACAGATAGTCAAAAGAAGCCACAGGTAGGTAGAGTCAGGAACGTGGGGTATCTGCAGAAGACAGGCCTGCAAGTTTAATAAATTTTCTTGCTAGCATGACCAGAGTTAAGACTGTGTTTTCGAAAGGGATAAAGTGGTACAGACTAAAGTTAAATATTCATTTTTTAAGAAGATTTAATATACAATCATATAAAATTGCAAAAATACACAAATGGGATAGTAACATAATGCCAAGTTATCATGCAGTTTTTTCTTTCCTTTTGAGTTCATCATTGCCACACATCTTGTTCCTTCCTCACCTGCCTCCCAGTCAGCCCCATGTCTTCCATCCCAGAGAGTCCACTGTCATCCCCAGGTGCTCATGCTTTCAGATTTCCTATTGTTCATACAGTCCATATAAACATATATTTACACACATAGTAAGGGCCCTTTGCTTGCCTTACAGAAGTGAGACCACGTACTATAGACCCTTGTGTCCCTTTTGCTTCATATTTAGTAATATCTAACAGATGTTGTCACCTGGCATAATTCTAATTTAGTTTTTTGCAAGCAACCTGCAATGTTTTTGATATGGACGCATTGTGACGTATTCATTTTGTTGCCAATGTTGGACACTGCAACACCGTAATAATCATTTTTGTACTAAAATATTTACATAACTATGCTTTTTATTTCTACCATAGCTTTTCAGGGGTAGACTTGCTGAATTGAAGCACATGTTTGTGAAGTTGATGAATGTGGCCAGAGCTTCCCAAAGGCTGTAACAACGAACATTCTTCCCACATCCCGTAGGCACTAGGTATCTTCTGGTTTATTGCCTTCATTTGCCAAGCAAATAAGCATACCATGATATTTCACTGTTACTTTCATTCATGGGGATTTGAGCATCTTTTCACAGATGTGCTAGGTACATGAGTTGCTTCTTTGTGAATCACATTTTTATGGGTTTTTGTTTGTTTGTTTGTTTTGCCTGTTTTTCTATCTGAAGTTTATCTTGTTTGGGTTTCCAAGTTTTTTTTTTCTTTAAAATTGTGAATAACACTCTTTCTGCCCTCTGCTTTGTAGACGTTCTCCCATGACTGTTAGCTGACTTTTGGTGAAGTCTTTAAACTGTCTATATTCCTAGTTCCCCACTCTGGGCACATAGCCAGTTTGTGCCCTCTCCGTCTTGAAGGTGGCCATGTCTTCATGACTTACTTTGGCCAAAGGAAAGCGATTAGAAGTGAAGAGTTTTACTTCCAGCCTGAGGCTTGAGGCGTAAGGCTGCTATTTGCCATGGTTTCTCCCCTCCACCAGGGAGCTCAGTAACTTTCAACATGGTAATGCCTCTAAGAGCCTCCATCCCTGGATGACAAGCTTATGAATGTGGGAGTCACCCACACCCAACGGTGACCCAAGGTAGACATGTGGCCTGCACATTTGTTGTCTTTAGTTGCAGAAACAATTGTAGATGTTGTCTAGTGCATCGTCCTAATTCATCCTGACTGATATCAAAATTGTTACATGGAACCAAGCTGCTTTACTGAAAAACAGAGAGAGAGAGAGAGAGAGAAATATGGATAGATGAATATAGAGAGACAGACAAGTGGATAGCTAGATAGATATCTCATTGGTTTGGGACTGATTAACATGCGATAATGATGGAATTATCAATCTGTGAAAGAATGATGTTCATTTTATGGTGGCAAAATGTTTGAAAAACTATTACCTGTGGAAACTTCGGCGGTAATAATAAACGAATAGCACTAAGGAAACAAGGCAGAAAATAAAAATATTTTCGTGTATTTATGTTTCTGTTGTCTGCATTTAAAAGTTATTGAAAGAAAGACATTACCTCAAAAAATAATTAGTCCACTTGCAGGCAGTAATAACAGAAAATTGGGTTAATAAAGACTGTAATATAGATGAACAAGTAGACAACAGAAAAAATAGGGAAAATCAATGAAAGCAAGAGTTGGTTCTTCAAAAAGATGAAGAAAATTGTCAAACCTTTAGCTGGATTGGCTAAGGGAAAAGAGGGAAGGCTCAAATAAGTAAAATCAGAAGCGAAAGAAGGAAATTACAATCAATTTTACAGAAATATAAAGAATTATAAGAAAATACTATGAACGATTTACAGCAATAAATTGGTTAACTTAGATAAACAGATAAATTTGTAGAAACATACACCCTACCAAGACTGAATCATGAAGAAATTGAAAATCTAAACAGACTTATAATGAGCAAGGAGATTGAATCAACACAAAAACCTCTCAATAAAGAAAAGCACAGGACCAGATGGCTTCACTGGTGAATCCTACCAAACATTTAAAGAAAAGCTAACATTAATTCTCCACAGTCTTTCAACACTTTCAAATTTATTCAATTAGGCCAGTGTTATCCTGATAACAAATCCAGAAAAAGTATTCCAAAAACAAACAAGCAAACACATGAACAAGAAAATACAAACCAATATTTCTGATAAATATGATGGAAAAGTCCTCAATAAAATACTGGCACAATTCAACAGCACATTAAGGGGATTGTATACCATAATCAAATGGCATTTGTTCCTGGAATGCAACGATGGTTAAACTATAAAAATCAATCAATGTCATATGCCACATTAAAAAATATTGGGGGAAAAACAAACTACATGATTATTCAAATGCAGAAAAAGCATTTGACAAAATTCAATACCCTTTCTTGATAAGAACACCAACAAACTAAGAATAGAAGAGAACTACATCAGCCAGGTGTGGTGGCTCATGCCTGTAATCCCGGCACTTTGGGAGGCCGAGGTGGGCAGATCACCTAAGGTCAGGAGTTCGAGACTAGCCAGACCAACATGGTGAAACCTCGTCTCTACTAAAAATACAAAATTAGCCAGGCATGGTGGTGCATGCCTGTAATCCCAGCTACTCAGAAGGCTGAGGCAGGAGAATCACTTCAACCTGGGAGGTGGAGGTCGCGGTGAGCTGAGATCGTGCCATTGCACTCCTGCCTGGGCAACAAGAGTGAAACTCTGTCTCAAAAAAAAAAACAAAAAAAACCTTACACCAATGTAATAAAGGTTATACCTGAAAAGTCCAGAGATAACATCATACTCAAAGATGAAAGAGTGAAAATGTTTTCTCTAAGGTCACAAACAAGATAAGGATGCCCACTCTTGCGCCTTCTATTTAGCATAGTATTAAAAGGCTTCCGCAGGACAATTTGGCAAGATAAAGACATAAAAGGCATCAAGTTGTCTCTGTTTGCAGGCATGATCTTATTTGTAAAAAACCCTAAATTCTACCAAAATTTGTTAGAACTAATAAATAAATACGGCAAAATTGCAAGACACAAAATCAATATGCAAAAATTGTTGTATTTCTGCACACTAACAATAAATGATCCAAAAAGGAAATAAGAAAACAATTCTGTTAACGATGGCATCAAAAAGAATAAAACACTTAGGAATAAACTTTATCAATTAGGTGAAAGACTTGTACAAAAAAATCCAAAATGTTGCTAAAAATTAAAGAAGACATAAATAAGTGGTAAAATATCAATGTTCATGGATTGGAAGATTTAATATTGTTAAGATGTCAGTACTAGAAAAAAGCAACCTACAGATTTAATGAAATCTTTGTAAAAATCTCAATGGCATTTCTTTTTGCAGAAATAGAAAAATCTATCCTAATATTCATGTGAAATCTCAAGGGATTCTAAATAACCAGACAATCTTGAAAAAGAAGAACAAAGATGGACTCTTACTTCCTGATTTTGAAACTTAGTATAAAGGCACCATAATCAAAACCACAGTACGGTCATAAAGACAGATGTATAGACCAACAGAAGAGAAAAGAGAGCCCAGAAATAAATCCTCACATATTTGGTTAAATGATTTTCGATAAGAGTTTCTAGACCATTCTATGGAGAGGGCTGTCTTTTCAACAAATGGTGCTGAGACACTGAATATCCACTGGCAAAAAAAAAGTGAAGTTGGATCCTCACCTTATTCCATAGACAATAGTCAATTCAAAGTGGATCAAATACCTAAACATAAGACCTAAAACTGTAACACTGTTAGAAGAAAACAGAGAGAGAAAGCTTCATGGCATTGGATTTGGCAATGATTTCTTGAAGATGACACCAAAAACACAGACAACAAAAGTAACAATAGTAATATTGAACTGTATTGAAATTAAAAATGTCTGTATATCAAAGGACACTATCTATAGACTCAACAAGCAACACCTAAAATGGAAATAAATATTGACATATTTATCTGGTAAGGGGTTAATATACAGAATACGTAAAGTGTTTCTAAAAGTCAAGAACAAAAAAGAATTAAAAATGAGCCAAGGACTTGAATAGATATTTCTCTAAAGAAGATATACAAATGGCCAACAAGCACATGAAAAGATGCTCAATATAGCTAATCATTAGGGAAATGCAATGAAAACCACAATAGATAGGATGCCACCTCACGCCCATTAGCTGTGATAACAATAATAATTGTTGGCAAGGACACAGAGAAATTGGAAGCCTTGTGCACCGTTAGTGGAAATGTAAGGTTCTGAAGGACCTTATGCTAAGTGAAATAAGCTAACCACAAAAAGATGAACACTATATTATTCCACATATGTGAGGTACCTAGAATAGTCAAATTCACGGAGACAGAAAGTAGAATAGTGGTTACCAGGGGCTGGGGGAAGAGGGTGTGGAATGGGGAGTTCTGGTTTACTGGGTATAGAGTTTCAATTTTGCTGAAGGAGTTCTGGAAATTGGCTGTATAACAATGTGAATGTTCTTAACACTATTGAACTACACACTTAAAAATGGTTTAAAATGAAGTCTCATTCCGGGCAGCTATAACACAGTACTGTAGACTGGTTGGCTTATAAACAGAAATTCATTGTTTATAGTTAGGAAATAAGTAAATTTCCTGACAGCATGGTTAGGTTCTGGCTTTCAGATTGCTGACTGGCTTTCATATTGCTGGCTTATTGTATCTTCGCATGCCAGAAAAAAAAGCAAGAGCTATTTCTGGGATCCCTTTTTCAAGGACACGAATCCACCTCATGACCTGATTACTTCAAAAGGCCCCACCTCCTAATGCCATCACACTGGGGGTATGGATTTCAACATATGAATTTGGGGGTCAGAGCATAAACATTCAGTCCATATTAAGATGATTAAAAATTGAATTTATGCTGGGCATGGTGGCTCATGCCTATAATCCCATCACTTTGGGAGGCCAAGGCAGGTGTATCACCTGAGGTCAAGAGTTTGAAACCAGCCCGGTCAACGTGGTGAAATCCTGTCTCTACCAAAAATACAAAAGGTAGCTGGGTGTGGTGGCATGCACCTGTAGTCCCAGCTATTCAGGAGGCTGAGACAGAAGAATTGCTTGAACCCAGGAGGTGGAGGTTGCAGTAAGCCAAGATTGCACCACTGCACTCTAGCCTGGGTGACAGAGTGAGATTCCGTGTCAAAAGAAAAAAAAATGAATGTATAATTTTGAGGACTTTTAGTGTTGAAAGAGGTAATTACCTCTTATCCTCAAATGCTAGAGATAAAATTAAGAAAGTCTTGAAGCAACAAAGGGGAACTGGAACATAGCTTTGTGGCAAAGATTACATTAAGAACATGGTCATTACACACATTCTGGAAACTTCTGAATCAGGGGATTTCAGAGTAGAGAAACAATAGAGAGTAGAGAAACAATAGAGAGAAACAGTAGAGAGTATAGTGGTTGGCAAATACTCTAACTTTGAAAAAGCAGCAGAAGTGGAGAGGAGGCTAAACGCGTGGACCTGTCACCAAGGGTGATAAGCACTAGGCACCCAAAATGTCCTTAGAGATGAAGCATGGAGGAGAGAGAACAAACGTAAAATGTACGTCTGGATGGGAGCCATGAGTGTGGATCTCGGCACATGGAACTGACCGGAATGCAAGACAGACGGATGAGAAACTAACCAAAGTGGCGAGATGCTTATGCTGTCAAAAGAACCACCAGGCTGGACTGAGATTTCAGATAACCCTTCGTCCCTAACTGTTTACAAGCAAGAAGTGGGATTAGAAGATGCTCAGCTTCTAAGAAAATCAAGATCTTCATGTGGTCAAGGATGAAAATGAAGAAGAAATAATCTTCTAAGAAATGAAGCCAATATTTACAGAAAAAAATGCATATAAAATGACTACCAAGGAATAGAATTAGGAGCTAATCAAGAAAAATAAAATATATACTCCCAGGATAGGAAGCTCTCAAAATATTAGTCTGGAAAAGATTTCAGGCCAGGCACGGTGGCTCACGCCTGTAATCCCAGCACTTGGGAGGCTGAGGCAGGTGGATCACCTGAGGTCAGGAATTCAAGACCAGTCTGACCAACATGGTGAAACCCTGTCTCTATTAAAAATACAAAAATTGGCCGGGCAAGGTGGCGCGCACCTGTAATCTCAGCTACTCAGAAGGCTGAGGCAGGAAAATCGCTTCAACCCGGGAGGTGGAGGTTGCAGTGAGCCGAGATCATGCCATTGCACTCCAGCCTGGTGACAGAGCAAGACTCTGTCTCAAAAAAAAAAAAAAAGATTTCAAAATATCATAACAAAAAAGAGTTCAAAATATGAACTGTTTGTGTCACATTCTTTTCCTTTCCAGGTAAGAGTGTTTGTTGCCATTATCCTCTTCCTGTGTCACCATTGTATCCTGAGTCTGTCAGGGGGTTGGGGGAGATTGATGGCAGGGGTTGGGGTGGGAGTTATTGTAGCTTTCTCCTTAAATCCTACAGCTCATGATTTGAGGTGGAGGCTACACTTCTCCATAGCAATCCTTAACTTTTGGTTTGATGTCATGACTAGATTTGAGAAGATGCTGAGAGTATTTTGAGTGGAAGAAAAAATCAGCCAAATATTTGGTGACCAGAAGGGTGGAGTATGCGGTCAGTAGCGCTATTTGTAAATATTTCTGGTTCTCCTCCTTTTGAGCTCATGATAGGATTGTACTCTCCTCTCCTCTCTAAACCAGTCATAGGAGTGAGTGGCTTGGCCAGCAAAATTTGAGCAACTCACCAGCATCACTTCAACAGAGCCAGATAACTGAGTAAGCCATAGGACCAAGGAATGGCTTGCGATGTGTGCGCTCTGCTAAAGTGGCCGGTGACCTTCTAAGTTGGGACACCTCCAGTCACTCGAGATGGACACGTGCCCTGAGCGAAAAAAACCTTTGCTGCTTAAGACAACTGAGATCTGGGTGCTGTGTGTTATTGTGCCATGACTTGGCTCATTTTGACTGAAACTGCTGCTGAATGTGTCTCTGATGTCTTTTCCTAGGCAAAAACTTTTTATTATTATTATTATACTTTAAGTTCTAGGGTACATGTGCACAACGTGCAGGTTTGTTACATATGTATACATGTGCTATGTTGGTGTCCTGCACCCATTAACTCATCATTTACATTAGGTATATCTCTTAATGCTATCCCTCCCCCCTCCTCCCACCCTACAACAGGCCCCAGTGTGTGATGTTCCCCAGGCAAAAACTTTTAAGGCCTTTCTTGTGGTTTCTTATGTTCAGCTTCTCATTCTGAACCTCCGGGCTTCCGGTGTTCAGCTTCTCATTCCAAACCTCCGGGCTTCCGGTGTTCAGCTTCTCATTAGGAACCTCTGGGCTTCCGGTGTTGTCTGGGAAGATCTCTCACATGCCAACTGGACATGTTCTTAGTCTTCATGATTCCGTCATCCTCCCTGGGATCAAATCCAGATCAGCCGCCTTCGGCGTGTTCCAGCAGGACCCTCTCCCTCTACCCTGTCCGTTCCCCTACATCCTGTATGAGAAATCAAGGGAACTGGTTGTTTTAGTGGAAGACAGAGTTGCTTAGATGCAGCCGTCTTTTCACTTTCTATAAGAGTCTGGAATAGCGAGTCTAGGGGAACACAGGGCCCTAGCGACTCCCTCAAAGCCAAACCTGTCTCTCGTCTCCTTCCTGGGACTGCCAGATAGCCACAAACTGGATTTTCTTACCTTCGCCTCTGAAAGCTCATTATTTATTGTCCCTCAGAAACAGCTCTCTATCCACATAGCTTTATTCAAAAAGGTCATTCTTTTTTATTATTATTATTATACTTTAAGTTTTAGGGTACATGTGCACAATGTGCAGGTTTGTTACATATGTATACATGTGCCATGTTGGTGTGCTGCACTCATTAACTCGTCATTTAGCATTAGGTATATTTCCTAATGCTATCCCTCCCCCCTCCCCCCACCCCACAACAGGCCCCAGTGTGTGATGTTCCCCTTCCTGTGCCCATGTGTTCTCATTAGGAGGAAGGAACCACTCTGAAAAACCTTCATCACACTATCACCGTCAGAGGCACTGAGATGGCAGCATGCTGCCCACCATGCTGACGTCTTTCTCCCTCCCTTCCTCCATGGAAAAGATCACGGACACTTTTTATTTTATTGCAATTATATAGCAGATCTTTCAAAGCTAAAAATTCCCCCTAAGTCTAGAGGTTAATTTTTCCAATTTACTTTATTATAAATGGATACAACAGTCTGATCTCAAAATTAGTGAAAGACAAGAGAAAAAAAAAAAACTGACATGTGCTAAAAGAGTGAAAAGAAAGGTTCCTATTCTCATAAGTCGAAAGCAACATTCCATTCACAGAACATGTGAGGGGGAAACGTGCTGAAGTGTTTTTTGATATGGTCCAAGTGGTTCCTACTGTGAGAACTGTCACTGTCCTTGACACCCCAGTCTACAAAGGAGACTCTTTAACGGGATGACAACCTGAGTTTGTCTGAGTTCCATTTGGAAGTTTGGAAAGAAAGAATATGGCTGAAGGGGCTCCCTTAATGGCTTTTACTTATTTAATTTAATTTTGTTTTTATTTATTTTTGAGGCAGAGTCTTGCTCTGTCACCCAGGCTGGAGTAGAATGGCATGATCTCGGCTCACTGCAACCTCCACCTCCCTGGTTCAAGCCATTCTCCTGCCTCAGCTTCCCTAGTAGCTGGGGTTACAGGCACCTGCCATCCTGCCCTGCTAATTTTTGTATTTTTCGTAGAGATGGGGTTTCGCCATGTTGGCCAAGCTGGTCTCAAACTCCTTACCTCAGGTGATGCGCCCAATTCCACCTCCCAGAGTGCTGGGATTACAGGTGTGAGCCACCTCGCCCAGCCCCTTAATGGCTTTTCAAAACAGCATTCGGTATAAAAGGATTGTGCCTCTAATTCTTAACAATACACCTTCAGTACTGTGTCCCTGCTCACCAGAGATGAGGAGACTCAGTGGCTCCTACACTGGGAAGAGGACAGTTTTGGGTGAGGTCAGATGATGGAGTTTGCATGGCCCTCTGTGAGCCTTGTGAAAATCAGTTCTCTTTGCCCTGCAGACATGCTATGTGGAGCCTTCAGCATCAGCCTCCACAATGTGCAGGAGTTTTGAGGGAGGATCAACCTTCTAAAAAGCAGGCGTGGCCAAGATTGGCTTTGGTGTCCTCAAACACTGCCTGTCTTTGGTCTAATAAGCCACCCACGGGCTCCCCAGCAGGTCATGTGTCTCTAAAGAAATGTTCAGAACCAGGCCTATGAGGAAAACCAGGTGGACCAGCCCTCCAGCCCCACAGCAGGCTTCCCGTGGACAGAACAGAGGTGCCAGCAGATTTCCCAAACCCAAAAACTCCAAACAGCATTCCAGGGCTTGCTTTGCTAAGCTCAAACCTCAGAGTCCCTCCGTTTCCTGTTACCAGTAACTGACGATTGTTTCTTAGACAGTGTTGGCTGATGGGATTTCTGGGGCTTGCGGGTTCAGCGTTCTCAACAATCTCTGACGAGTGAGGTGGTTAGAGAGATTACCCACTTTTGCAGCGGATTTTGCCTAAGTGATGCTATGATTGAGGGCCCTGGAGTCTGCTCCTATTTTGGGAAGGCTCACGGTGTCCTGGGGTTATCAGTGCTCACAACATCACACTCAGGTTATCTGGAAGACGCCAGCGTGGGCAGAGTGTGAAGTGAGGAAGTGCTGTTTGCTGGCGGTATACAGCAGCCTCCCCTGGCAGTTCGCTACTTGTAGGGGTGGGTTTGCCTTCAGAGCAGGAAGAGGTAATTACGATAGCCCAGAGTGGGAAGGAACCAAGTTTCCATCTGGTAGGAGCTGGCCAGGCCATGCAAACTTCCTAAAAAGACGAAGTTTCACGTAGCTTCGGGGAGTCTGATAGTCATTGCAGAGGCCAATGTTGACAACTGATATATCAGGGGGACTTTATACTCTTAAAGATTAAATCATTCTATTGAAATAAAATACTCTATTTTAAATACATACGGTGAATGAGAACTTTTGCCTCAATTTGTAAAATTATGCTTTGTTGCTAAAACAGCCTAAGGGTATAAGTACAAATGAAATGACACTAATTAAAACATAAAACGGCAGAAGGGGTGATTTTATCATGTAAGTTCAAAAGAACCGGGAAAAAAAGCAAACATATGTGTTTCTACCATTGGGGGAAAACTTGCTGGAAAAGGCTGGGTGCCCTGCCCCGCCACTCAGGAGACTAGGCCCTTATGTGAGGCCATCTGTCACCTAGGTGAATGTCACGATCTATGCCTAAGTCACTTGCGAGCTCACAAGGAATTCGGATGGCATCACTCAAAACAAGAAATGCCAGGGGGTGGAGAGAAGCAGCACAAGGAATCCCACGGAGGCCGACACACGTCTGTGTAGCGCGAAGATGGTTTCCAGGAACTCTTGTTCCACCACGGTCTTTTCTGGTCCCTGTCTCTATTGTACTTACTACTTAAGATCATACCCCGGCCAGGCACGGTGGCTCAAGCCTGTAATCCCAGCACTTTGGGAGGCTGAGGTGGGAGAATCACCTGAGGTCAGGAGTTTGAGACCACCCTGGCCAACATGGTAAAACCCCGTCTCTACTAAAAATATAAAAATTAGCCGGGTGTGATGGCAGCTGCCTGTAATCCCAGCTACTTGGGAGGCTGAGGCATGAGAATCTCTTGAACCCGAGAGATGGAGGTTGCAGTGAGCCGAGATCGTGCCATTGTACTACTACCTGGGCGACAGAGTGAGACTCCACCTCAAAAAAAAAAAAGAGTATACCCCATGTATATCCACACGTAGCTATATCTATGTCCATAACCATCTGTGTCTGTATTCATATACATATTTCTGTATCTATATCAATTTTTCTCTATACATAAACATACATCTATAACCATTTCATGCATATCTGTATCATATCTTTATCTATATAAATTTCCATGTCTGTAATTCTGAATTGTTATGGATTCATATATCTCCATCTGATCTATTTCCATATCTACATCTGTATCTATCTGTATGTTCCTTTCCCAGAGCTGCCCTAACAAAGTATCCCCCACTGGGTGACCTAAGCAACAGAAATGCATTCTCTCCTGTTTTAGAGCCTGAAGCCTGAGGGCTGTGAGGGAGGCTCTGCTCTGTGCCCCTGTCCCAGCTTCCAGCCCTTGCTGGCCATCGCCCCATCTCTGCCCATGTGTGCACACGGCCATCCCATTGTATGTGTCCGTCTCCACGTCCAAATGTCCCCTTTTGATAACGACGCTGGTCATGTTGGATTACTCCCATATGACCTCATCTTAACTAATTCTTTTGCAGTGACTCTATTTCCAGGTAAGGTCATATTCTGAGGTAGTGGGGATTAGGACTTTGATGCAGGAAATTGGGGGAGGGGGGACGTGATTCAACTCATAACCGTCTGCACCTGTTTCTGAGGCTGCACTCACCTGTATGTCTTCCTATCATTCTCATTGTCATTTGGAAAAAAAAAAAAAGACAAGTAGAGAGTAAAAAACATACTTCATAACCCCACACTTAGAGATAAGCACTAATAGTTTAATCACTTTTCTTTTTTACGTAATAGTTCCATGTTTACATAATGTTTTACATGGGTGGTATATTATTGCATTTGTATCTTCATGCCTTGCTTTTCAAGGTTATATCACACAAGCATTTTCCAACATCGTGAAATGTTTTTGTTGCTTGCCATATGTTCATTCAGGTAACTTGGCCAGAACATAGAAAAGCATCCTTTAGTGATTTGACATTTAAAATCCTGATAATCCCGTGGAACATTTCATGGGTCATCTTTGTGCATAAAGTTTTCCTGGACTTAGTGCTACAGTCTGGGATTTTAGTCTTACACTCGGGGTGTTAAGCTTAGGTGTATTCGCGTCATAAGGCTCTTGAGACCTCTCACCGGTAGCTTTGGGAGAGGTTCTGTCTATACATCTCCCACCAGCCTGGCTCTCAGTGTCTTTGGGTGCCAAGGGCAATGGCCACAGGGCAGCAAATGCCAGCGTTCTCAGGAGGTCCTTCTCCATCCCGTTGCATGCAGCTTGGGTGCCAACTTCAGCGTAATCAGAGAAACAGAGCGCTGTCCCGTAGACTGGACCTGGTGCATTATTTCACTCAAATTTGATGCCCTCAAGGAATTCACACAAGTCAAAAAAATTTTCACAGAAACCATTGATTTCAGGTGTGCCAAACATTCCATGAACAGAAGAAAATCCCTAAGATAATGACCCGCAGTATGGGGTTTCTCCTTGGGCTCATTGGAGGCCCAAGGTGATGGACACTTCCATAAACATTTTGTTTCTCATGAAGTAAATCTTGGATTACCAGTTTCCAATCTCAAAATGCATAATTTCTCATTTTCATTCATTTCTCCTTTATTGAATACTTAAGATAATACATTCAAATTATGAGAACTGCCAGTTACATAAAAGTGGTAAAACTCAGGTATGAAGCGTTTTAAGTTACAGGCCCAGTATTCAACTGGTTGCCACAAACTGGCAATGATGGCCGCATTAACAATTGTCCCCAAAGTCAGCCATGCTCATGGCTGGATCCTAGGCCCCAGAGGCTCAGGCCTGGCAGGAGTAACGAGGGACCTCTGCGTCGGGAGTCTCTGACAGACTTAGTGGAACTTGTTTTCCAAAGAAAACAAGCTCAGATTCGGCATCGCAGTGCACGTGCTGGGTCTTTGGGATGGATTCTTGCTGAGAAACCTGATTCTGAAAAGGTCACATGATTGATATAAAGATGTAAATATCCATCGTTCTCCTCTTTGGTGCTAATTTATTAACATGATGAAGGCACGGGTTGATGTTCTGAGAGTCAGGTGCTCACACCTATCTTGTACTTGGAGTGGTAAGAATGTAGGATTCTTGGCCAGGTGCAGTGGCTCATGCCCGTAATCCCAGCACTTTGGGAGGCTGAGGCAGGCAGATCACGAGGTCAGGAGTTCAAGACTAGCCTGACCAATATGGTGAAAACCCGTCTCTACTAAAAATACAAAAATGAGCTGGGCGTGGTGGTGCGTGCCTGTCATCCCAGCTATTCGGGAGGCTGAGACAGGAGGATCGCTCGAACTCGGGAGGCAGAGGTTGCAGTGAGCTGAGATCGCACCACTGCATTCCAGCCTGGGTGACAGAGCAAGACCATGTCTAAAAAAAAAAAACAAACAAACAAAAAAAACATATCTGTGATGTAACCAAAAACCACCTGTGCCCCTAAAACTCCTGAAATGAAAGTACAAATTTTTTTAAAAAGAAGTCTCTGTTTTGTGCCTACCCCTCAAATGCATGGGATAGGAAGTCTCCAGGGTGACCCCCTTCTTACTGCCCCGAGGGTGGAGGTCGGCCCCACTGGACCCCTGATCCTGTTCACAACAGCGAAGTCCTGAGAGGAGATGGATTTGATTAAGCAGCTCAGGGCTCCTGCACAAAAACAAAATGGCTAAAGGAAGGGTTTGCTCTCAGCCCTGCACTCCCATCTCCGCCCCTGTGGAAGCCCCATTCCTCCACCCACCAGGCACCAAGACAGGCTCTCCCTATGTTAATTCTCCATCACTGCCAACTCCCACTGGCTCAGTGTGAAACTTAGCTCTAAGAAGTTGTGTGTTGTAGCATTCTATTGCATTCTTTTAAAAAAAAATCTTGGACTAATATTCAAGTATGTTTATTTGGAGAATACGTTAAATTAAAGCATCATGTTTCTGAACCTTCAAAAAACAAAGACACTTATTTAATATGTGAGCATTAAACATATGTGGAGACATTTGTCAGAAACCTGAGAGAGCTGAATTTTGTGTTTAATAACAGAAATGTGTTTTGCTTTTATTTGTAATGATTTTTACGATAGCAGCAACTGTGATGACCGTGCTTGCCTTCTGATGAATGCTTTGTAGATGGCAGAACCACATGCCTTGGCCTCTCCTGATGTCTGTGTGCTCCTGGGCTCCATGGTGCCCCTCTTAGGCTCAACCCTGATCTCCAGGGCTCTAGCCGCCATGTTACTGCCCACAACCACGATTTCTGGAGTTCACTTCCCCACTTGCTTTCTCCCTCTCCTTGGCCTCTAGGTTGAGCACCTTCCTTGGGGTTCCTATTTCCTTCTTGCATCTCTTTGTCCTTCACTGTGGGCATATAATTCCCCCAAAGCATCCTGCATGGCCACTAGCAGTGACCTCACTGCAACTCTGGACAAGAGGCCTCACACCATCCAGGGCCCGGGACCCCTCCTCTTCTAGCCCCAAGAAAATAGACACCATTTTCTTACTGCAAGGTAAAATGCGATAAACCATAAAGAAAAGTGTCATATATGTTTGTCAAATGAGACCATTATCATTGGCCATCTTAATTTGTTTTCTCTGGAATTACTCATTTTAATGCTAGCAATATTTATGTGTGTCCTTCAAATGTGTTCACATATCCTGATGTGACTTGTCTGGAATTTCTTTCAATCTCATGTAAATATTTCTGAAGCATAAACATTAATATATTACATGTTGCCGACTTCTTTATGCCTTCCACACCTCACAGGTGAGGGCTCCAGGGCTGCTTTACTTTTCAGTTAAAACAAACTAAGATTTCTTAGATACAGCATGGGTTCTGTTGGATTTATACACAGCTGATAGTCTCTCTTGGCAAATCAACTCTAATAGCATATGAAGAGGTGTGTGTTCAAACATTCATTTCTAAAAACCCAGAATAAACATGTTCAATAAACTAAATGAACATTGTAAAAGACATACAAGCAAAGTGCTGGTTAATTGCTATGTAGATATCTAGTAGACAATTATCATTAATCTTTGTATTATATTAACAATTAATCAAAATAACTAAGACATAGTCATATATCTTATAGCAAATCTAATAAAAATGATTAGATAAAACACACAAAGTTAAAATGTGTAAGTTTTGTCGTGATTGATTCTAATAGCCACAGATGCGGAATTCCAAAGGTGTCCTTGGGGTGGAACACGCGATTAGCATTATCAGTGAGCACTGCTTCGCCTTCTGGGAAACAACAGAAATATCTACCATAGATTTTGGTTTCAAAGGTGAAATGTCTTCCCAGATTAGGCTGGGCGCAGTGGATCACGCCTGTAATCCCAGCACTTTGGGAGGCCGAGGCGGGCGGATCACGAGGTCAGGAGATCGAGACCACGGTGAAACCCCGTCTCTACTAAAAATACAAAAAATCAGCCGGGCGTGGTGGCGGGTGCCTGCAGTCCCAGCTACTCGCCAGGCTGAAGCAGGAGAATGGCGTGAACCCGGGAGGCGGAGCTTGCAGTGAGCCGAGATCGCGCCACTGCACTCCAGCCTGGGCGACAGAGCGAGACTCCTTCTCAAAAAAAAAAAAAAGAAATGTCTTCCCAGATTAAAATGGATTGCAATCTTCTTTCTAAAGGCATTTTGTGGTCATCATTGTAAAGCTGGAGCGTCAGGTTCACATCCCCTGATCCCTCAGCAGACAGAACCTGCTTGTTTTTGGTGCCAAAAAGTGAACATCTGACTTGGAGAGCACTCACCCGCTCCAGTGAAAGGAAGAGAAAGACCCTGCTCTTTAAGTCTGAAGAAAGGTGACCGTGAAGGTCTCTGTGGGTGGTTAAAGGCAAGATGTAATTAGGATTTCAGCAATGATCACCAAAAAGGGAGAAAGACAAAATACATTTAAAAACAAGTCTTGAAACTAGAAACTTCTATATTTTCCCAGTGCTAAAAATGAGCTATGTTTTACAAACCTGAAGCTTGGTGATGTTGAGTGATGTAGTGAGACGAGGTGGAGCATTGCACTCGGTACATTAATGTCTTCAAAGAGTTTAGCTTGCCTAGCAAAACTCTCTCTCTGTCTCTTCCTCCCCTTCCCTCCCTCTTCTTTTTCTCGCTTTCTCTGTCTCTTTTCTTTTCTCTGTGTCTTGCTCTGTCTCTTTTCTTTCTTTCTCTGTCTCTTTTCTTTCTTTCTCTGTCTCTTTTCCTCTCTCTTTCTCTGTCTCTTTTCTTTCTTGCTTTCTCTCTCTTTTCTTCTTTCTCTGTCTCTTTTCTTTCCCACTTTCTCTGTCTCTTTTCTTCTCTTTGTGTCTTTCTCTGTCTCCATATCTCTCCACAGATAGAAAGATAGATACTACACAGTTGGATAGACAGGCAGGTAGAAGACAGATAGATAGATGGATAGAAAGGTGGATAGATAAATGATAGATGGATGAATAGACAGCTATAGATGGATAAGTGGATGGATAGATAGATAGATGATAGATGGGTAATAGGTAGATGGATCATAGATAGATGGATAGATGTTAGATGGATGGGTATATAGATAGATGATGGATGGATGATAGATGGACAGATGGATACTTAGGTATGTAGATGATAGATAGATGGATAATACATAGATGGATGATAGATGGATGGATAATAGATGGATAGTTGGGTATATAGATGATAGATGGATAGATGATAGATAGATGGGTAACAGGTAGATGGATCATAGATAGATGGATAGATGGATAGATGATAGATGGATAATACATAGACAAATTAGAGATGGATAGATGATAGATGGATAGATGGATAGATGGTAGATGGATAGATGGATAGATGGTAGATGGTAGATGGATAGATGGATAGATGGTAGATGGTAGATGGACAGATGGATGGATGGTAGATGGATGGATGATAGATAGATGGATAATACATGGATGGATGATAGATGGATAGATGTGAGATGGATAGTTCGGTATATAGATGATAGATAGATGGATAATACATAGATGGATTATAGATGGATAGATGATAGATGGATAGTTGGGTATATAGATAGATGATAGATGGATACATGATAGACGGATAGATGGATAGATGGATAGATGATAGATAGATAATGGGTATATAGACAGATGACAGATGGATAGATGGTAGATGGATAGATGGTAGATAGATCGATAATACATAGATGGGTGATAGATGGATAGATGCTAGATGGATAGTTGGATATATAGATGATAGATAAATGGATAATACATAGATAGATGCTAGATGGTTAGATGGATAGATGTTGGATGATAGATAGATCAGTAACTGACTGATTCCCAGGAGAACCTTGGTTCTCCCTTTCTATGGGTGCTGAAGTTTGCACAATGGGAGGAGGCTGGCTTTGGATCTACTTTGCCTGGGTCAGATCTTGACTTCAGAACTCTGGGAAACAGAATAAGATATTATGAAGAGCATGATGCCTTAATTTGCATCCTCTGTAGCTAGTTCAAAGTTGTTGTTTCGAATTCAAACAGGTGTGTTTCCCTTCCCCTCCTGTGATTTGTCTGCATGCTGGTCACTGGTCTGAGGGAGTCTGCGATCTTCTATTTGGTAAGGGACTACAGCCATGTGAGGCCAGGTCCCCACAACTGTCTGCCAGGGTCCCTCAGAGCCAGCGTTCATGCCTGTGGATGCTCATGGTCCCCCACGATGGGAGGGGGACCCCATGCTGTGCCCACCGCAGGGCCTATGTTTCAACATTGCTGTCTCCAGGTCCCCAGCGACAAGTGTGCCTACTGGTCCCCCAGGCAGTCTGTGAGGGTAGGGAGGCTGCAGCTGTGCGCAATGCAGGCCTGCTTCAAAAAACTTCAGGTGTTCACAACACAGGATATAGAGGAGAAGGGGACACCAGGGCACTGCCAGACCCGGCAAACAAGGAAGGCTTCCCGGGAGAAGCCATCAGCACCCATCCCGTCCTCATGCTGTCGAGGATGAGCCCCTCAAGACTCTACGGAAAGCACCGCCCGGAACTCTTGGAAGGTGGCTCATGTTAGCTTAACATCCACACAGCCGCTGTGAAGACACGATGTGTTCCTAAATGGGGGGTATTTTACTGTCTAAATTACTCCCTCCAGAAATTCGTCTCCCATGGTTCCAGAGGCTGGAAGTCCAGGACTAAGACATCTGCAGATTTGGCGTCTGGCAATGCCTCCTGTCCCAGTTCATGGAAGGTGCCTTCTCACTGTGTCCCCATGGGGTGGAGAGGGCAAGGGGACTACTTGGGGTCCCTCTTTTAAGGGCACTAACCCTATTTACGATGGCTCCACCCCCATGATGAAATCACCTCCCAAAGGCCCCAGTTCCTAATAGCATCCCCTTGAGGGTGAGGGTTTTGACACTGGAATTTTGGGGAACACAGACGTTCAGACCACAGCAATGCTGAAACTATTTCTGAAAAGAATTCAACACATCAATAAAACTGTGCATGGCCCTGTTTCAACACAGCCCTGGAGGGCGAGCCAAGCCCATCCTGCCCGGGGGACGTTCCTCACCCCCGTCAGCTCAGAACTGCCTGTCTCCCTGCTCATTTCAGAAGGTTCACGTTCAAAGTGAATGCAGGCGTTTTCGTGTCCCCTCCCCAGCCCCAGCTCACACTTGAGGGCCGGGGGGAACAATGAGTGTGCCTGGGCAGCCAGGTGCGTGCCCTCTCACCTAAGGAACCACGTGTAGAGTTAGGTGCTCTGCTGTCTGGGGAGGAGATTAGGTCTGGGGTCTTGTCCCAGACAAGAGACTCCCCCTAAATTAGGTTAAAAGAGGAGTGCCGGGACCAGGCGTTGGGGTTCTACATGGCTGCTGCCACCCCTAGGATCTCATCAGGAGACACCTGCCCCACTCAGGCCTCCAGGGCCAGCCCCACAGCAGCACCACCCCTCCATCGGCCCTGAAGCCAGGCACAGACCTCAGTCTCCCACCTTCCTCCCACTGCTGGAGGGAATCCAGGCTAGAGACCGCCCCCCCCACACACATGGTGGGTCTGGTCCATTCCACTTCCTGCCGGTGGAGGCCAGGCCAAGACCACCTCGAGCCCCGTCACCGACTCCTGGGCACTGCTGGGGACATGGGTGTTGCTGGTGCTTCCGGCCCCTCAAATGCCAGGCTCTGTCTTCACAGAAAACCACAAGAGCAAACAGGAGACGGATCGGGAAGTTCAGGCATTAGGAATCACAGGCTTGGACAGGAGGCTCACCAGACAGGGAGTATAAGTGAATGCGCTGTCCTCCTGGTGCCACAGCCATCCCACACCATGAGCCACCCGCCAGGGAGGGCTGCTGCCACCTGCCTCCTTTCTCTCCCTTGGGCCCTGATGGAGAAGCGTAGCCTGGACAGCCACAGGGGAGGGTAGAGGAGGGGAGAACCAGGACCAGGCCTGTGGACAGAGCCAGAGGCTGTCCTCTCTGCTGGATCTCCGGAAAAACAGAGGCCACTGCTCAGGGAGAGGCCCCTGCAAGGACCAGCACGGCACAGGGGCCTGGAGACACACCTGGGAGGAGAGTGCCAGCCGGTACACACCAAGGACATGTCACAGCAGGAGTGGCTTGTCCCCAGGCCCCAGCCTCGGCTCTGTCCCCCACCTCCCATCTCCCCCAAGCCCCTTGTCCATGTGACCCTCCCCCGTCACCCATTCCTCTCTGACTCTGCAGGGGCCTTCCAGTGAGAGGCCACCTCCAGCTGCGTGGGGCTGAGCGCCTGAATCTGCTCACTCAGATGTAGAATGGGGACAGAGGCCCACCTGGGACGAAGGAAGCTGCGGGGCCTCCCCAAGTGTGAGGAATGCGCCCCTGGCCCTCCGGGAGCCCGGGCCTCTCCAGATCCCTAACAATGTCATTTACACTTCTTTGGCTTCTTTTCTCCTAGGACACATTTTCATTTCCATGCTTCCTAAGTCCTCCCTGCCTGCTCCCCTCTCCCAACCCAGCCCAGCCCCCAGGCCACGCTTGTGCAGGTACCAAGGAGAAGAGGAACTAATGATTGACAGGTGGATTTTCTTGATTTTCAGTGTTGGCCCAAACTTAGAAAACCTTTGGTAGGCAAAGGAAGCCCATTCATCCACTAGGCTCTAGGTGGAGTGCTCTAGGCCACAGAACAAAATCCGAACAGCTTATCTCCATTTAGGGAAACTTGTTCCTGACAAACTCTGACTGTACCATCACACCTCCTCTCCCCCTACAAAGTCCATTCTCCCTCCCCCAGGCCTTGGAGCCTCTGGATAGAGCTCTCTTTGTGATTAATTCTGTGTCTCTCTCCTTTAAATTCCTGTCAACACTGGGCCATCACCGACTGCTGGCCACTGCTGGGGACATGAGTGTTGCTGCTGCTTCCTGTCCCTCGAATGCGATGCCTCCATCTTCACAGAGAACCCACAGCAAACCAGGAGACAGACAGGAAAGGGCAAGCACTGGGAAATAAAAGATGGGCACAAAGTTTTCAGAGGAAGGATCGGGTGCTGGGTGCGGTGGTTCATGCCTGTAATTCCAGCACTTTGGGAGGCTGAGGTGGACAGATCTCCTACGGTCAGGAGTTCGAGACCAGCCCGGCCAACATGATGAAACCCCGTCTACACTAAAAATACAAAATTAGCCAGTTGTGGTGGCAGGCGCCTGTAATCCCAGCTACTCGAGAGGCTGAGGCAGGAGAATCACTTGAACCTGAAAGGCAAAAGTTGCAGCGCCAAGATTGCACCATTGCACTCCAGCGTGGGTGACAGAGCGAGTCTCCATCTGAAAAAAAAAAAGAATAGGGATGGGGAAGAGGAGACAGGAGGGAGAGGCGGACACACCTGGGGAAACAGCGTCTTCTGAGAAAACACAGCACGAAAATAAGAATAGTTTCATACAAACACTTAAAACCAGAAGACATGGCAGGGGAGGGCTGGTAGCAGGCTTCCATCAGGGCACTGTTCTGCAGCTTAAAATGTCACCAAACTCTCCCCAGAGGGGCTGCTGATGAGAACCGCCCTCCGGGAAGGCATACTCTCTGAGCAAGACAGCCTGAGTTCACCCGGCCTCTTGGGCCTTTGATCACAGGATCCTATTTTGGAATCAACGTTTGTGTCTGCCATTGCTCAAGGCCCATCCTGTCATCGGGCCACCTAAATTCAACCTAAGCTCTGCTTTCCGCAGAGGAGGTGGGGCTGGGCCTAGGAGTGTCATCGGCCACAGGACGGCTGCCTGCTCTCATCCACCCTGAGAAGCAACTGCTGGCCAGAGGAAAACAATTCAGCCAGAAGACACAAAGTCAGAGAACAGAGACCAGCATGGAAGAATTGAAGCCCTGGTGTGAAATAATCTTTGCTCAGTTGAACCCAGCCATGAGCTCCTGAGTGGGAATAAGAAGAGTTTCAGCCTCAAGCAGGGACCCCAGGCCACAGGGGTGTTGCCGGGTGAGGAGGCTGCATTTGTGTTGGCATCAAGTGCATTTGTCTTCTGGGTAGAGCCAAATAAAAGCAGGTGAAGACAATAAACACGGAATTAGGGTGCAAACCCTAGAATGCATTTCCTTCATCTCCCCCATCCATCTGCAGGGCGGGAAGGGGGGTGAACCCGCCCCCCGGCTGACACAGTGATGAGCAATGGCAATTTGCCTTAAAAACCCTAACGAGTGGATCATTGCTGCAGAGGAACGGGAGAACCCTCCAGGCCCCCGGCGGCCGCGTGCCACGGTCGACTGTGCAGTAACCAGGCAGAGCACAATGACATCCCAGCCTCGCTCCCCAGATAAAAATTTCTCTCCCTCCACTTTTGCAAAGGTAATGAGGAAGTAATGAGGCTTGACTTGAATTTTTTCAGCCCTGGCTTTCCCTCCTTCCCCAGCAGGTCCCCCAGGATGGCATAAGACGCTGGGTTTCTGTAAAAGCTGTGCTGTGGCTGGGTGGAGGAGCGGAGTCGGGCTCTGTGGCCTCAGAGGCCGCTTGCAAGAGTTCAGATAAACCCAGGCCCCTTTCAGCGCGTCCGTCTGCTCTGATCGGCTCCACTGAATAAGACGATTTGAGGATGTGCAGGCCCGGCCATGCAGCTCCCTGTTTATTTTACCACTTGATGGATAGAAAGCCCTGACCTTTCCCGGCTACCTTTTCCCCCATCTCCTCCCCCAGCCCCAGCCGTGTTCCTTTCCTGCTTTTTGTCTCTTTTGCAGCTTTACCACATTCAACTGTACAAATAGTAAAATCCCAAAAAGGTAGGCGGAAGGGCTGTTTGAGATCATTAGCTTAATTTGAGCTGAAAGGTCTTTGTTGTAAGTTGGGGAGGGGAAGGACCCGGGGACCTTAGCTGAGTGTTCTGCTGGCAAGCTTGTTGAGATATGATTGCCTTTGTTGTGATAATCTGAAATTAATTTGCACTTGAACCCATCTTTCTTCTGGGCTCAATTTAAACACTGTTATAATTATGCACCCTGCATGAAATTGAGAACAGACCCTGATATGACAAAGCTGAATATTTTAATTCCCCAGGTACAGATGGCTTTTTTCCTCACTTATCTCACAAGGTAATAAAACAAAATGTTGCAGTGCTCGTGCTTAAGAGAGAGGTATTTGCCTGAGGGGAAACAGAGATAATCACTGTATTGCTCCACATTTCACTCTGTACTTTCGCAGTGGGTCAATCGCTTTCTTTTAAAGTGATGTTAAACTTCTGCTAATATTAGTTGATTTGTACCTGGAACGTTATTTAAAAAAAAAAAAAAGTGAAAATGGTATGTTTTATTCTATTTCAGCCGCTCCTCATCTAAGAGGCTTTGTCTCTAACATCCATTTCCTCAGATTTTTTTAAACACTATTAAAGGCTGCCTCCTAATATGCACAATTGATCTTAGCAGAGCACCTTTCTTGTTCTCAGTGTGAGCTGTAATATCCTTATCAGCATTCTTTTAGTTTTAACCCAGATTAGTGTTTTTGGTGAGGAATCTCATTAACTCCGGCAAGCCTATCTTCTTTTGTGATTGCCTTTGGAATTGTATTGTACTAAAAGGCCAACGGGGCCTTTCCCCCGGGCACAAATTCTTCTTTAAATCAGCCTTCAGCTTAGAGAAACTACACACTCCTCAGAAAGAGACGTTCTGAAGGGTCAGGATGAACTGTGCGGGTTCCCCGTGCTGGAAGACATGGCTAAGACCAGCTGGCAGTTTGGGAATCTGGGGGAGGAGACCCAGGAGTCCTGCGGGCTCCCCGGCTCCCCGCTCCTGGCCCCTTCCTGTTTCCGTTACTATCTTGCGCAAACACTTCAGCGGCCCCCTCTGAAAAACAGCCTTAAACGATCATGGTCATGTCGTATTGTGTTAAAAGCAAGTGTCATTTCACAGTCACACAAGCAAGAAAGCCATCTTCCCAAACAGAGCCTGGGGCAGAAGACGAACAGAGAAGGTGGGGTTAAAAGGAGACACCTGCCAGCTAAGGAAGGCGGCCCTCTGACCATCCTCGTGCGTTTTATAAATAATCACAACACCCAGTACTTGGGTTGGTTTAGTAATAAAATGTCCAAAGGTCGAATTCGGAGTAATTTGAAAAATAAAATATATCCCCCCCAAATGCCAGTTTAATTCTGTTGGTCATGCGATAAAATGTCAACGGCAAATGTTTATGACTGAGCTCATTTGTTAGAAATTCTATGTGGGAAAAGTACAGATGAGTAATTGGCTACAATAGTGTTTTTAACAAAAACTATGTATTGGTAGAATTGCTTTATCTCTGATGACTCATTGTTGCATGCACTCTATGATGATTTCAGTGAAAACAAAGAGTGTTCCAATTATAAGATGGTGGTAGCAACAGGACTATTTTATGTATTGTTTTGCAAAGCCTATTCAAATATACACACAAGTGGCATCTATGTTCTTTAATCACTCTTCTTACTAACATACTTTTGAGAAAGAATTGAGGCCACAGCTCAGAGTCTCATGTCAGCACCTCCTGAGAAAGCCTGTATCTGTGTGGACAGGCACCTGGTGTACGTAGGAGGCCTGAGCCTGCCTATAAGTACATAACAGAGAAGAGTGTCCATTGTCACATGTGAGCGCCATGTGGGTGCACCCAGGATCCTAGAGAGGAAGTGTGTGTACCACCGCCGTGCAGAGGAGGAGCAGGAAACCCACATCATGTGGCAGAGGCACGTGCTTGATGACACACAGGCCATGTGGTGTGCTTATCGCATGGGGATCCTGTGTAAGCCCAATGTCCCAGTGGAGAGGCGGGGATTGCGCTGTTCTTCAGAGGATAGTCAGGTGTACCTGTTACCACACAGAGGAGACATGGGTGTTCCTACTGTCATACAGAGGACGTGGGTGAGCCTGTTATCAGGCAGAGGTGTGGCTGCGCCCATTGTTCTATAGACAAAGAGCAGGTGCTGTGTTTCCTACAGAAGCTCACCTATCAGAGGAGTGGGGTCTAACTCCCCATGGGCGAGGCAGGGCTGCAGCAGATGTCCTGTAACTGAGGGTGTGTGCCTGGAGTCCTCTGAGGAGACGTGGGCGTCCCCAAAACCACGTAGAAGTGTTGTTCCATAGAAGGGTATCTGCCTGATATGGGGGACAGTTTCGCCCCCTGCCATGTGGAGGAGGACAGGCCAAACTGAGCAGGCTGGGTCCCTTCCCCCCAGAGTCCCAAGTCAGACTTGCCACAGCCTCTGAAACTCTCAATAACCTGTCCGAGAAAGGACACCAAAGAAATGAAGCCACTCAGAGAAGTGGCTCCAGGTGCCACTGGGATGGAAGAGGAAGGTGAGGGGGCCACAGGGCTGCATTTTCCCCTTGACTCTGTGTGCCTGGCTCCCCAGCCCCTCCCCCTCCCTCTGCTCTCCCTCCCCTCCTTTACCCTTCCCTCTCCTGCTTTCTCCTGCTTCTCCTCCCCTCCTCTCCCCTCCGCTCCCCTCATCTCCTCTCCCTTCCTCTCCCCCTTCCCCTCCCCTCCTTTCATCCCTTCCTCTCCCCTCCCCTCCTTTCCCCTGCTTTTATCCCCTCTCCCCTCCCCCCTCTTCCTCTCCCCTCCCCTCACTCCCCTCCCAGCGTCATCTCTGCCCACTCCATCATGCTGTGTGCACCCCACTCACTCGCTGACAAGCAGCCCAGGCAAAACAACCTCCCACAAACAAAGCAGGGGGCCCTGTTTTTCTTCTGATAACATCTCCTGATCTCATTATTGATTATCTGCTTTCTTGGGCCTTGTTTCCGGAAAGTTTGACATGGGACAACAGAGGTGACAGAAGATTGGCCCTGGGCCCTGGAAATGAATCGGCCAGCCATGGTCCTCACCGCAGCGGAGCTCAGCCAAGGCAGTCAGGCTGTCTTGACTTCATCTCTCCCTCCTTTATCTCGAATTTGTCTTGAACCCTCCCAGGCAATTCACTATCCTTGTCACTGATTTTTATCACCTCATGTGCCCCTATAAGGAACTGCTTTTTGACTGATGAACCAGCTCCTCATTTAAACAACTGTGTGCTTCACCTCTATGTGAAAACAGCTCTGTCAACAACAATAAGAAGAATGCCCTAACTATGTACATCAATCCTTGGCCAGGACTCTTGTGCTGAAAATTTGCCCCAGCTCTCACCGCTGGTGCTCTGTGAAAGCCAAGCGCTCCTGCAACCTGACTCCGTGCATGGGACATTCCCCCACCCACAGTTCCACCCAGAGGCAGGGGGCCTAAGGAATGCAGCCTCAAAAAGCCAGCTTGGAACAACAGATTCATACATAGCCCCTCCTGTCTCAGAGTCTCTGCGGCAGGTGCCTGGGTCTTCTGGCGTCTGAGGCCAGCTCCGCCATGGCATCTGTGGTCCCCTGAGCACAGATCTCTTGCAACAAGCACAGTGTTCAACATGCAGTTTCTTTTCTCCAACTTCCGACAGCCCCCCACCCCCAGCTGACTGCCTCTGGACCAATACTGGGTCCTCTTCCCTCTGACTCGGGCTTTTCCCTCCGCTGCCGGCCCTGCAGGATGGAAACCGTGTCTGTGGCCGCTAGCAGAGAGGGGATGCTCAGTGTGTACAGCCAAACATTCTCAGTGGCGTGTCACCAGATTTGACTTTGCTGAGCAGCCTTCTGCACTTTCCTGCCCTCTTCAGGGTTTCAGCCACCTGAGCCATCTTTTTGCGGCATATGCAGTGGAGGTGAAAACTTCTGTGCGTCTGAGGTTGAGTTTGGAAGGCAGGGTGAGGCTTTGACACTGGATTTCTCACTGGTTCTGATGACGCCATACTCTTGAGGGTTTCTCTTGGCTTCCTAAGGCCCCAGGCATTTGCTTCCCCTCTCACAGCCTTCAGAGGGCCTGTGACTTTAGAACCAGGCACAGCTGATGTACAAGAATCACACGGGACTTTGTCCACAGAGCAGGTGCAAAGAAACAGTTCCCAACCGTGTTCATCTTTCCATTGCTGATACAGATTCTCCAAAATGTGACTGCAGGCCAAAGACCCCACCTGTCCTCACTGCACCCAGGAGACACGCAGGGTGCATGCATGGTTTGGGGATGGCTGGAAGCTCAGCTGTGGTCCTGGTCCCACTTTATCCTAGCTTTGCAGAAGCTACAGTTCTCATGCTGCCTCTCAGCATGCATGCATTTTCCTCCCCTATAACTGAAACTAAGAAGGTTACCTTCATCCCATCTATCAATATGATTAATTTGATTATCAGTATGATTAATTTACAGAATTCACTTCTCAGGAGAACCAGGACCCAAACAGTCTGCTTAGGTCCAAAATTTAGGAGTCAGCCTCCACTCACTTTTCTTCACAACCTGCCCGGCCCCAACCAATCCACTTCGGGGAGCCCCTGGAATCTCTTTCCAGAAGGTCTAGAATCTAAGTCCTCCCTTGATCTTTGTTGATGCTACTCCCTCAATCCACCCCCACCTCTATGCTGGATGTTTGCAGCTCTCTGCTCCTCCTCCCAGGCCCATAAGCCATCCCACACGGCAGTCTGAGGGGCCTTCTAAAAATATAAATCACAGCATGTCCCCCATAAGCACCAAAATGGTTGCTAGCAGTTCCCCATGGGACTTAGAACCCAAATGTCACTTCAGCCTGGCAGGTCCTTCACGTCTGGCCCTCCCCCCTCCCACCTGTCTCTGCCCCACCTACACTGCTCCCTGTGCAGCTCTGATGAGCTCATTCCCACCCCAGGACCTTTGCACTGGTTGCAAAACTCTTCTCCCAAACTCAGACATCGCCTGCATGACCTCCTTACAGAGAGACACTCTTCCTGTTCCTCCCGCAGCCACACTGTATTTGCTTTGCTTATTTGATCAAGCAGAATTATTTTATATCTATTCCAGGTTGTGGTTTTTGTTTGTTTGTTGTTTGTTTTTCTGCAGCTGTCTTCCTCTACTGCAGGAGCTCCCAGAGCTCAGGGATCATTTGTGCCTTTCCCGGGTCAGGCCTGGTTCAGGGTCACCTCCCCAGGGCCCGGCACGTAGCCATCCTAGATGTGTGCATTCTGAATAATGAGCAAATGGCAGGGACGCTGAAGAACACAAGAAACACTGAGGTTATCTAAGCTTGGGCTGAGTTTCCTGATGACCCTTGGTGGCTCTCATCTCTTCTACATCTCAGTTTTCCAATCTTTAAATCATGAGTGATGGAACTTGGTACTCAAAGAAGCTATATGTTTTGGTGAAATTTTGCTACTAATGATTTTGAGGGGTAATGGGAAAATTCTGCAAGGTAAAATCCTCATGGGAGTACTTGATGTCTGCAAGAGGGCTTTCCAGGATGGCCTCAGAACGGCAGCCTGAAGAACCTGCTCTCTTCGGGGGAGCTTTTGCTCATCAGTATCGAATCTACCTATTGCCACGTGTTATCCACATTTGTTTCATGGAGCCTGTTTGTGGCTCTGCCAAGGAGGTACTTACAGGCATTTTCTATCAAAGGTGATGTTCACAGCTCAGAGGCAAGGGCCACCTGCGGTGCTTAGAACCTCAGTTCACCGAGGGTGTAGCTGATTTATAGGAGCCCGTGTCTTGTGTTCCGGTGGGAACACAATCCAGGAGCCACATGGAAGTGCCTAGTGTGATGGCTGAAGTCAGGAAGGGGCGAGAATTCTTCCAGACCTCCATGGTGAATCTGGGGGTCACATGGAGGGAAAGGATCCAACTGCAGAGAGAGCCCGTCTGGGAAAAGCTGGACATTAGCCACACCCATACACAGAGGGGACGCTTCCAACCACTGACTCAGGCATTGTCACCCAAACACCAGAATAAAATGGTTTGGTTTCTGATAGAGTTTTCTTTCTCCATAATTGGAAGAGCATGCAAGTCACAGCATAGACACTACAAGCGACATGGGAGCAGCTCTCACCCAATCGTGTTAGTTTAGAGAGAGAATACCTCGGGCCAGCAAAGCCCAGAATGTTTTTCAAGATCAGCGGGCATAGGCGAAAGTGGAACCCAGCTTGGGGCCAGCATGCAGCTCTTCCCTCCACACTGGTCCAAGGGAACATCCTCCTTCAGGGTCTGCAGTGGCACTGATGGGATTGATGGGATGATTTCACAGAGGGCGTGCACCTTTTCTCGCTCTGTCGAACTTGCCCAGTGTTCCTCCAAGCACTCCCAGGAGGTCTGTCAGACATGGGACCTCCACACTTTGGAGAGCAAAACCAAGTCTTTCACGAAAGCATGTTAATGAGAATTGTACGAGTAGGTAAAATGATGACAGCTCCTCATCCCTGTTCCTGCCCCTAATGTGTGTCATGGATTGAGGTCAGAGGGCAGGACTCGGATGTCCTCCTCATGGGTCTCCTCACCTGGGGAACAGCGTGATCCTGGCAGAACCCTGGCTTCAGTCTAGAAGGGCTCTCAGTGCCCTCAGTATCCTGCCAGCCTAGTCTCCAGGGCAGGCTTTCTGTGCTAGGACATCCCGCCCTAGGGGAAGTGGAAGTGCCTTCACCACCCCGCCTGGCACTCCTCCACACCAGACCACGCTCTCAACATTTGTTTCCCCCTAACCATTTGCTCTCCTTTTTGCCTGATTAAAATTGTGCCAGCCTGTTCCTACAAGAAGCTGGCATGTGCCAGAAGGGCCCTACAGTGCCTGGCAGTGGGTGATTCCTCCTTGACTGTTGGTTAAGAGAAATAATCAAGGGCTGAGTCCTTGCAGACTCACCTTGCCTGCCAGGTGAAACTTAAATGACCCAGTGCATATAAAATGCAGAGCACAAGACCTGCTGCTCCACAGGTGTTTGATAAATGGCAGTGCAGGCTATTACTTGCACTGTTTTTGTTTTTGTTTTTTTGTTTTGTTTTGTTTTGGTTTGGTTTTGGTTTTGGTTTTGGTTTTGGTTTTGACATGGAATCTCGCTCTTGTTGCCCAGGCTGAAGTGCCATGGCATGATCTCGGCTCACTGCAGCCTCCGCTTCCCAGGTTCAAGTAATTCTCCTGCCTCAGCCTCCTGAGTAGCTGGGACTACAGATGCGTGCCACCACGCCTGGCTGATTTTTGTATTTTTATTAGCGATGGGGTATCACCATGTAGGCCAGGCTAGTCTCGAACTCCTGACCTTAAGTGATCCACCCACCTTGGCCTCCCGAAGTGCTAGGACTACAGGCATGAGCCACTGCACCCGGCCCTTGCACTGTTAACATTATCATTATTTTTATTTCATTTTTTTTTTGTTTGAGACAGGGTCTTGCTCTGTTGCCTAGGCTGGAGTACAGTGACCCAATCATAGCTCACTGCAGCCTGGACCTCCTGGGCTCAGGCTATCCTCCTGCCTCAGCCACCTAACTAGCTGGGACCACAGGTGTGCACCACCACACCAGGCTAATTTTTAAAATTTTTTCTGGAGACCAGCTCTCACTATGTTGCCCAGGCTGGTCTCAAACTCCTGCGCTCAAGTGATCCTCCAGCCTTGGCCTCCCAAAGTGTTGGAATTACAAGTGTGAGCCCGGCCTGTGGTTAATTCTTCAGTCTTTCAGTGGCAGAGATCTCCCTCACTCCTTCCATCTGTCAGTGTTGGACACTCTCCCCACCCACCCCCATCCCCTGAGGAAGGCCATTTTCAGCTTGGAAGTCCCGGGTGGGCATTGTTGGAAGTGGGGCCTCTCAGCAGTGCTTAGAGGCCTCTAAACCAGGTCTGGGGTGGGCAGTGGGTGAGGTGGGTACAGGGTTTCCTCAGGTCCGTGGTCGGTAGAAAAACTTCCGGTTCCTTTTTCCTAAATAAACTTTTTGACAGTAACATACGGGTCCCCATCCCCTGCTGCCTCTGGAAGCCTTACCTTGCGCCTGTCCATTTCATTCCAAGTGATTAGTGGATTTTCAGGATCTACATGTTCTGTGGGCTTTTCCCCTCCAACACTGACTGTAACTAAGGTGCTCCTGTAGGGGAACATGCAGTGGACTTCCCCGTGTGTCCCTGAGTCCTACCTCTGCTCCGGCCAGCCTGTCCTGGACTCAGGGCACGGTGGCCTGGCTCCCCTTCTGGACCAGGGCACAGATCCAGCTCTGGAACTGCTTGGTGGTAATGTCAACCCTAGGTAATGATGGCTCTGCATTTCTGTTGAATGGACAACCCAAGAAACAGGAACTTTAGGTTCTCGCCTGAGGCCTCAACCCTAAATCAATGCTGTTTCTTCCAGCTGGAATCTGATTCAAGCACCTGATGCTTGAGAGGCACCCCTCAGGGGCATGTAAACTGAGCATTGCTGAAGGCTCCACCAGGCGTATTTCTAAGAAGGAGAATGTTTTGAGGCTGAGGCAGGAGAATGGCGAGAACCTGGGAGGTGGAGATTGCAGTGAGCCAAGATCCCGCCACTGCACTCCAGCCTGGGCGACAACAGCGAGACTTCCTCTCAAAAAAAAAAAAAAATTATCTTTTATCCAAGCTTTTAGCCATGGCAGAAAGTATTTTGTTCTCTTTTGCCTTTTTTAATAATAACTTTGTACATGTTTCTGAGGTTGTATTGGAGGTGTTGTATAAATTTTAAGGAAGTGATGTGAAAAAACACTACAAACCATAGAAAATAATTAATTTTTACATTTTTTACTTTTTTTTCTTTTTTTTTTTTTTTGAGACAGGGTCTCACTCTATCACCCGGGCTGGACGGGCTGGAGTGCAGTGGCAGAATCTCGGCTCCCAGATTCAAGTGGTTCTTGTGCCTTAGCCTCCCGAGTGGCTGGGACTACAAGCATGTGCCAACACGCCTGGTTAATTTTTGCGTTTTTTGTAGAGATGGGGTTTTGCCATGTTGCCCAGGCTGGTCTCAAACTCCTGAGCTCAGGCGATCTGCCCACCTCGGCCTGCCAAAGTGCTGGGATTACTGATGTGAGCCGCTGCACTCAGCCTGAAAATGTTTATTTATTTATTTTTATTTTATTTATTTATATTATATATATATATTTTTGAGACTGAGTCACTCTCTGTCGCCTGGGCCACAGTGCAGTGTCACAATCGTGGCTCACTGCAATCTCCACCTCCTGGGTTCAAGCGATTCTCAAGCCTCAGCCTCCCAAGTAGCCAGGATTACAGGCGTCCATCTCCTCGCCTGGCTAATTTTTGTATTTTTAGTAGAGATGGGATTTCACCATGTTGCCCAGGCTGGTTTTGAACTCCTGGCTTCAAGTGACCCATCTACCTCAGCCTCCCAAAGTTCTGAAATTACAGACTTGAGCCACCACACCCAGCCTGAAAATAATTTATTAAGAAAAAATTGGAAAATAACCACAACATTACTTAATGTCAATTACTTACATTTTTTAGAAGTATTTATTTTTTGTGAAGTTTGATGTAGTTTTTCTTCTTGCCAATTGTGACATTTTAAATATTTTTCCTAGAATTATATTTTCAAATATTTTGGAATTTTTTAAAACGATTAAACTTAAAAACAAGAACAGTAAGTAGTGACTTTGGATGGCAGGATAATGCCGGTCAGGATGCAGAGCAAGGGGAAAGCTCCTGGAAGAGTGTCTCGAGGGTGTCGAGCAAAATGTGTGTTGACAGAGACACGGAGATACGGAGACCAACCAGGCCCTGCTGCAACACCCTGAGGAATCAAGACTCGATGTTGAGACCTTAGATCACAACTGCAGGACTGATGATGTGATTGTGTATCAATATACAACCTTTACCTGAAAGAACGTGAAATTATTCCCAATACCATATGATAGCAGAACATTTAAAACAAATAGGGGGCGGGCACTGTGGCTCACACCTGTAATCTCAGCACTTTGGGAGGCTGAGGCGGGTGGATCACCTGAGGCCCAGGAGTTTGAGACCAGCCTGGCCAACATGGTAAAACCCTGTCTCTACTAAAAATACAAAAATTAGCCAGGCGTGGTGGCAGGTGCCTATAATCCCAGCTACTCGGGAGGCTGAGGCGAGAGTATTGCTTGAACCCGGGAGGCAGAGGTTTCAGTGAGCTGAAATTGCGCCATTGCGCTCCAGACTGGGGGACAAGAGTGAAACTCCGCCTCAAAAAAAAAAAAAAAAAAAGGATTCCTCCTTTAAGTTTGTCTAAGAGCACTCAGTACTGAAGCAGAGGAGGAACTGCACCCACACAAGGCCGCAGGTGCTTCCACATGTGTGGGGCAGACGGGATCCCAGGGGCACTTTGCGAGTGTCCCCCTCCCTAAACACAATGTTAAAAGAAAACCTCAGACAAATCAAATTTAACAGAGTTTAACTGAGCAAAGAACGATTCACTGATCCGGCAGCCTCCGAGCCTGAGTAGACTCAGAGTCCAGCGCAGCCACGTGGTGGAAGATGTGTAGACAGAACACGGAAGTGAGGTACAGAAACAGCCAGAGAGGCTCTAGCCCGGTGTTTGCCTTATTCGAACACAGTTTGACCAGTCAGCGCCCTTTGATTGGCCAAAACTCTGTGATTGGCACAAGAGCAGGAGGTTAGTCTGTCTCCACCTCCACATAAGCTGCCGTTCACTATGTGCAGAGAACCCTTTAGGCTGAACTTAAAATGCATAAGGAGGTAGCTTTAGGCTAAACTTGATTTGACGCCAAGCATCAAGGCACACAATTCATATTTTCTGGCTGGTCTCTGTCATATTGGATACCACCGTGCAGAGTGTCTTCAGAGCTTTAGAGTAACCTTCCATGCTGCTGTGAGATACCCACGCAGATAATTCCTCAGCCCAGTACTGTACCAAACAAACCCACCACAAAACAACGTGGCAGGCACCAAAATGTCTCCAGCAATCCCCCTGCACCGCCCAGCAACTCAAGGCCCGGAGCTTTTTTTTTTTTTTTTTTTTTTTTTTTTGCGCTGTGTCATCCAGGCTGGAGTGCAGTGGCGCGATCTGGGCTCACTGCAAGCTCCGCCTCCCAGGTTCACGCCATTCTCCTGCCTCAGCCTCCCGAGTAGCTGGGACTACAGGCGCCCACCACCACGCCTGGTTAACTTTTTGTAATTTTAGTAGAGACGGGGTTTCACCGTGTTAGCCAGGATGATCTCGATCTCCTGACCTCGTGATCCGCCCGTCTCGGACTCCCAGGCCTGGAGCTTTTTAACTATCACTCAGCCTCAATTTTTCCATTTTGAGGAAACTTTTCCCTGCTGAAGAGTTAACGATTGTCCTGCCACCCTGACCTATCTAGGACTGTGTGTGTGGAAAAATCATGCCCGGATCAGGCCACATGCCCCTAGAATCAGAGCTGTTTCCTAGGGATGTCGAACTTTGCGTGGCTGTAGTCCTTGGTATTCTTAACCACTCACTGGCAATTCATTAGTATTTAAATTTATGCTAATTTCATCAAGGTGTGAAAAGATCTTTTTCTTGCATATACATGAAAGAACCATATTACTATTCAACTGGCTTTTTTCCTCTCTTTTTAACCCAAGAAAAGCTTGTTGTGACTTAACAAAAGAGAAGGCAGAAATATTACAAAAACACAATCTAGAAAAAGCTTTATGTGAAGCTCTTACATTCTTTTTTTTTAACTCTTAAATTTCATGTTGTAAACATAACAGTCCTCCTAGAAATATGAGTGCGCAATAGCGGGAGAAATGCCACTTTACATGTGTGTGCACCTAGAAATATGAGTGCACAATAGCGGGAGAAATGCCACTTTACATGTGTGTGCACCTAGAAATATGAGTGCGCAATAGCGGGAGAAATGCCACTTTACATGTGTGTGCACTGAGATCACAATCAGGCACTTGACATCTTAAGCGTTCAAGATTGCATCCTAAAATGCCATTTACCATATTATTATCACTGCCATTTATATAATTTAGGTTTTTCTCCAGGACAGGAAAAACATGCTACATAGCATCCAATAGCATTTCCCAACCCTAGTGCATCTCACCGATTTGTCTGCTAAGGATGTACAAAGACATCTTCAAAATTGGTCCTCATGTTCATATATATATATTCACATATATATCTCATATATGTTCCCAGGCATATCAAAGTGAACTTGCAGTATAGGGGCAAACATAATGTGTCACGACTGCAGACAGCCCGAAAGCCATTGCCCTGGAAGTCAGCTGCTGGTTTGGGGAACTAGAGGCTTCTGGTGGGGAGTCACTGCCCCGGAGAAGTCCTCTAGCCCGGTCCACAGTGTTCCCTGCTTCCCCCTGCACTGCCCGCACCTACGGCAGCCACAATCTCCCCAAAACCCTTGTGGTGGCTCCACAAGGCATGCCTTGCTCTCATGATACCGTTTAATCGTGTTATAAGGCGGCCTGGTGCGCGCTTGTCACGAGGGCAGGTTGTGCGGCCCGTATAGATTTGCTGTCATCCTGTAGGCTTCCCACACAAGACAGAGGCCTGGTGACGCGCAGCGGGAACCCGGGGCTTGCAGGGTTAAGTACTCCCTGCCTCCTGGCTGGGGGCTCCACTAGCATCCGCAGGCGGGCGGGGCTGGGCCCCATCTCTCACAGTGCTGATGACACGATGGATCTCGCCTGTCACTGTCATTACAGTCAGCTTCACTCCACCGCCGATAAGAAGGCCACTCCCCTAAGCACGGAGAAGGCAGATATTTTTCTACCTAATTTAAGGGAAAGAGCTCTTACAGGTGTCCTTTCAGCAGGATTTGAGATGTCTCACTCTGATGGCACATCCGGGAGGCAGAAGACCCCTATCACTCCATAAATTAATTTCAGTCCTTTAGACTGGAAATATACTATCTGTGCATTTTAATGGAAAACACCAATATTTCTAAAAGGCAACTTTCAAATTTTGAAGCACGGAGGTAAAACTTTTAGAGGGTAGCCTTTTGGAGGTATTTATGAAACGTTAAATATGCTCACACACTCATTCCGGATGGTGTCTTGAAAATTGCTTCATTTGTTTTGTTCGGTGATCAAAACAGCCAGGCATTCTTTTAGAATGAGCAGCAGGGGAAAGCATTGAAGTCATCTCAGAAGGATTGAATCTAGCTTTTATCGTGTCAAGACTCATGTGCAAACTACAGTGTTTGTCTCACCTGTGACATGGAGAGAGCAGGGTAATTTTTCCCCAAAATGTGGAGTGTAATAAGGATTTCTTATTCCCTACATACAAAAGGGAACTTCTTGTGACGGCTGTGTTAACAGGAGCCTATGCCCTGGCTGAGTGTAGGGATAGTGTGGAAAATGCAGTGGAGAGCCACCTCCTAGGGCTGGAGATGCCAACATCACACTAGAAGTCCCTGTCATTCTGCATCATCAATGCTGTCCAAGGGAAGGAGGAATGTTTATTTTCTGCACCTCGCTGCACTTCCAGAAGATATATTTTTCAGCATGTGCTTCTGAATGCTTTCTTCAAAAATTCAAATATTTTTGCACGTCAGCTGGGAGTAAGGAGTGAGATCTGGGCTGTTAGAGCTATCAGAGAGAGGGAGCAAGAGAGAGAGAGAGAGGGAGAGAGAGAGAGAGAGAGACCCATTAAACTTCCCCGGAGTTTACTGATTACCCGATCACTTAAAAGACAACAACAAAAAATTGTTCTACCAATGTTTCCAACAAGCTTTGTTTTGAAGTTTTAATCAGGTCTAAATGGAAAGTGATTGAGGAGAATGGCGTGGTCTGCATTTTAATCCCTGGAAACGCTCCCCGCCCCCAAGTCTTTGGCTGTGTGGCGTGTGGTGTGGCCTTGGGTTTCTGAGTGTTTCTAACATACATAATGAGCTCAATGTCAAGCTGTTGGATCTTTTGTCTTTAACAATAAGCATTTAGCTCAACTAAATGAATAGAAATTGCTTTAGTGAATTACAAAAGCCAAGGTCTTTTTAATGCACCAATGATGACATTATTTTCGACATTTTCTTATTTTTGCAAATGTATTAACTTAAAATTTGACTTAAAATGTAATAAATTCATTTACTGTTCCAATTAAAAATGTGAAACATTCTTAGTAAATCAAAATGTCTGCTGATGGCGATGACAATCCTCCTCTAATAAAAAATAAACAGTCTGAGTGCATTACTGAATTCATTTGATTACAAATCTTACATAGCATCACCACTCTCTACTTTCCCCTGTTTGAAAAGCAATTAGGTGGCCAAGTTATAATGGGCCCCCAGCACCGCTGTGCTTCCTAAAGGGAGCTTGCCCACGATAGGACCAGTTTTCCAGCACTGCCAAACGAGGGGGCCAATTTCCCTGCAAAGAAAGTGAGACCAGCATTCAAAAAGCTGCAGTGATCAGTCCTCCAGAACCCCCTCCACCCTCCTTCTGCAGTTGCCGAGAGAGATCTGAATGCCTTTTCCTAAATCTCTGTAATCCAATAAGCTTTTGTGTTTAGCAGCTTGTTTTGAAGCCTGTGCAGCACCCCAGCCCGGGTCTCCGCACGGCCCTCTGCAGGCAGGTGAGCGCCCCAGGGCCTGAGCACTATGCTGGACGAGAGGCCCGCACAGCCCCAACCAGAATGTAATTTGTAATTAACTGTCATTTACTTCTGTCTGCATTGACTTGTTGTTCAAAAGACAATGTAACTGGGCTGGTCACTCATTTCCCTTTGTTGTGGATATAATGTCTCTGAGATCTGGTTGTTTTCATAATGTTTAGAAACCCAGGGCTTACTCTCTTGAAACCAGAAGGAGAGGGGGAATTCACTGAAATAAATCCAACACAAATAATTTGTTATGCCGAGGTACATCAAACATTCTATTTGATGAAATGGGATAAACCATCTTACAGAAGAACCACATACAGTTTAAGCCAGATAATTCAAATGACTGGAGTGAGTGTTCTCCCGAAGCACATCTTTTAAAATGCAGTCTTCAAAAGGCGATCTGTTCTGTAGCTGTAGACTCTAATTTATGCTCGCTTTTCAGTTTAATTATTTGCTTGTCACACTTTTCATTAGGAGAAAAATAAACAGAATGTGTGATAGGCCTTGGATTGGGGGTCTGTGTTTCCAAGATTGGCAAGTAATTCCAAGTTTAACTACTTGGAAATTAACAAAGCTTAGCGTCCATTTGAACAGAAAAGACTGGGAAAGTATTAAGAGGTTTTAAAAGCAAAAACATCAGACATTTTTGCAATTCGATCCCTAACAAATGCCCTGCTCATTCTTCCATATTTTGGGGGATTATAATAGTCTTCAGGGAGAGTAAATAGCTCATCTTAAACGTTTAAAATTTTTACTTAAACATCTCAAATCTTACTGCAAACAGGAATGTCTGGAGGTTTAGAGTGCTCTGTAATATTTTTCCTTTCACTCTCTCGTTGCTATATAGTGGCATCCAGTGTCAGGCAAGTAATCCTTTGCAAGTCACTGGGGTGCCAAGCAGGAGATAATGGCATAGGGAGTCACCCTGAGTCCCCCTCCCCTGAAAGCTGGGCTTCTGACCTAACCCAGGTCTCTCATCCTCCCAGGACCCAGAATGCAGAGGAACCTAATTGCTTGTTTATCTTGGAAAGTGTGGAGCCTTCTCAATTGAGCTAGTAGTCCCCATAACATTGTTTTCAAATGCATCAAACAAACAAAGTCCCCGCACAAAAAGGAGCTCAGACTGGGGTGACTGGCAGAGGGTTCTGTTAGATTCAGCCTGAAGCCTGGAAAGGTGAGTTGGCTGCCACTCAACTTTTCCCATCATTTTGAACCATTGAGAGCTCCACTGGCCCCACTTCTCTCTCTATTAATGTGAAATATCTCCACACATAAAGAGATCTCTGTAGAATATCTGTCGTGTGTCTTGATGGAGAAAGAGTGTGGGCAGAGGGGAGTTTTTGTTCAGACCACAAGTAATGTAGGCACCAACCCCAAGAAGACCACCTGGGGAGGGGGCCAGGCCCTGCTGGCCCTAGGCAGGGTACCGCCTGCCTTCCAGCTTCCAGGGACAGCGGTGGTGGCATCACCATTGAGCAGCAGCCCCTCAAGAGTGTGAGAATGCATTTTATGCTCGGCTTCCTCAAAACTGCAGAGTTGAAATTTACACCTTAGCTGCTGTGCTTCTCCCTGCTGTTAATTGGTAAAGGGAGCGCTGACCCTTTTGATCCGGGCATCAAACCGCTAAATGCTCAAGTCTACTAAACTGTTCAGCAGGGTGGTGGCCTTCGATGATGAAGGTTCACTCATTCTCTCTCTGGCTTTCTTGGTTTACATCCAAATTGCACAGAAATAAGAGATGACAGTTGTTATAGATATGCCGGTTTAATTACTTGTCAGCTTATGGCTGGTATCTCGGCCAGTTGACGCAGAAGCTTAACTTTCTTCTAGTAGCTTAAATCCTGACCAACTGCTACAGCTTGCGTGTGTAGCCATACAACTCTGGATATGTTTAAGATAAAAAATAACATTGACGAGCCATCTTCCTGATTTGCTAGCTGCAGTCATCAGCCTCTGGTGCCCCCGATTCCACATAGATCTCAAGTGATGGGAATGACACAGCCATGCTGACATTTAGGGGCCGGGGATGCATTTTAATTTCATTTTATAATTTCCTCGAGACTACACTAATACGCCCCTTATGCCGGTGTAGTGCAAATGGGAAAGCACACATTGTATTCGTGATAAGGTGGAATTATAGCCAGGAGAATACAAATAGTGTAAATAATATAAAGAGATTTCTACTGCTCTAATCCCAACCCTTCCTGGGTCTGAAGAGAGACCCAAATGCACTTGTGATTAAATGTTTTCGTCTGTCTCCACACTCAACCAGTCCCTTGTATTCAATTTCAACCCTTCCATTTAATATTGGGTTCATTTCTCAGCATCTCCGTTTGAAACTCTGCTCCACACAGCAGCCACCCTTGACCCTGGCCTTGCGTGCAGGCCCCTTGCGCTCCACAGGTGGGGGCAGGACTCAGTGGTGAGGCTGGTTTGACCACAGGCCAGCTCCTGGCTGTGCTGTGCCTCTCTGTGGTCCTACAGCAGGCTTTAGGGTGGGGGGTGTGTGTGTGTGTGTGTGTGTGTGTGTGTGTGTGTGTCTGTTTATCCCTGGCTTTGTCATCCTCCAAGATACATAGTTTCCATTGAACTGAAGCAGATTATTGGTTACTATAGTTTCCCTATTGCTCAATTCAGGGCTGTGAAAAGCCGAGCACAGTGGGTCGCAAAGTCCAGTTAGAAGGCAAGAAGAGGAATAAACGCCCCTCTACCTGGTCTTCCCTCTTTGAGATAATCTTGGGTTTGTGAGACCCGCAATGAAGGGCTGGGTCATTGTTTGCCACTTAAAGGGGTCTTCTATTAAGTTTACTTTCGAAGTTAAGTGAAGCTCCCAGACGCACGGGGCTTCCCCTGCGTGGCCGTTTTCGGTGAGCTCAGGGGCTGCCGCTAGACTGGTTGATGCCCTTGTTTGCTTCCCTGGACTAGGGCTTCAGTGCGCCCTCCACTCTCTGGCACAAAAGGGCACTTTCCACTTTTAGGCTTTGCAAAGACATATTCTGAGCTCTGATTCCCTGATAAAATTGCAGCGCCCAGAATTTTGAGGTTAAGATGTGGGAAATGTATATTAAGGGAGCTGAAAATGACCTCTTTCAGTAGGCCACATCCACCCAGACGCATCTTCTGAGGGTGTGGGCACAGCTAATGTCTTCCAGGAAGCAACAGACACAGGTGACGGGGCCTGGCCATGCCCTGGGGATTCGTGAGGGGGCTTTGTGCCTCTGGTGACAATGTTCACTTTCAACCGAGGATGGCCAGGAAACAGTTGATTTGATTTGCGAGGCGAAAAGGTCGCATGTTTTGTTCAGCCCTTTCTCAGCCCCTTCCTCGCTCGCTCAGCCCCAGATCCACGACAGCGTGGTTTCTCTTTGCCATAGTCTTGGCTGTGTCATGACTGCATCCCACTTGGGCGACACACAGTGCCCCAGTGCCGGGCAGCGGGGACAATGGTCCCCAGCTCAGGGGGTTCCTTTGCCGGCGTCCCTTCCCCTTGGAATGCGCTTTCTTGCACCTCCTGTTTACAAACAAAATAAAACCGCACCAAGCTAAACAGCCAAAAAACTCCACAACCAGCAAAATAAAGCTAGAGTCAAAACTCCAGGAAAGGTTAAATGTTACCAGTCCCCAGTAAAAGCACAACCTTGTTCTCAGACTGGTATTTGACATTGCTGAAGGTTTTGTCTTGATTACTTTCAATAAAATTCAAAGTAAGGATGACTGTCTTGGCTCACTAAGCAACAAGGTTTTATCACTAATTACAATCCTTTATTACCAGTAGTTTAATAGGTTTATGATAGGTCATAAAACAATTCAGCATGGGAGTACATAAAAAGAAAGGGTTATACAGCTGTGACATCTTAATATCTATTCATTGTAATCATTTTATGATCTTTAATTGTAGTATTTTTTATTAAAATATGTACATATGCCTTTACATGGGCTGTGGTGCCACTAAAACTGGGAGGCAGAGTGAAAATCACATAAATATATACTAAAATACTTAATGAGGCATTTCAAAAACTTCTATTGTCAAAAGCATGTCGGCTATATCACATGTGTGGAGTCTCATTATGGGTAATTAAAATAAAATTATAAGTGCTATAATAATTCTAACCTTGAAGGCACAATAAAGGATGGTTATATTTGCCTTCCTAGCCCACACATCTGAGGCATTTTCTTCATTAATTATATTTCACATAAGAATAATGATGTTGTGTAAGACTGAAAGTCCAAGGCGTTTGCTAAATTCTGTGAATTCCAGTCTTTCTCTTGTGAGCATTTGTATGCTTAATTATATTACTACCTAAAGTTATATTCTGAGAGGTGCAATACGTCATTTACACGGTTTGAAGAAGGGTGTTTGTTGCTGATGTTAATTTTATTTTGTAAACCAATTAGTAAAATAAATAAATGAGAAGAAGCTGAGCTTATCAGTTGAGAGTGCATCAGGGCTGTGCTACACAGCCAAGCCAGGGATCAAACGGATTCCATTGCTTTTCCCACCTTCCCACTCCAAAATGTTTTTGTTTTCAGAACACGGGGCTTTTCAGCACTCTCTTTGGGGGCAGGGTGGCTGGGGACGGAGTGCAGAGCTACATGCCTATTGTTTTGTGGATAGTTGGAAAACCTATTTGTTTTTGCAGATACGACCTCAATATTGGATTCCATTTTTCCAGCACAGGGAGCATGATGGCCCTGGATCGGGGGGAAAAATCTTTGATTTGTTTGTGGATTGTGACCTCTGATAGTAAATGATTTGGAAATTTAAAACGAACACCAGGATTACAAGTTTATTGTGTTTTTTATATATGTGTATGTGCATATCTACATATACATCCACAGGCACAGACACACACACACACACCCCTAAACTCAAAAAATTCTCATAAAATCTAATTTCAGCTCCAGTCTATGACTGGAGTCTGTGGCCCCCTGCCTCCACCCTGAAGCTAGTTTCCTCACCTCTGTTAGGAACTCTGATTTAGAGAACAGCAAATTCCTGAGTATTTTAGGATCACATTAGAAAGCAAGAGAAAAAAGGTAAAGTGACCCTTAGAAGCTACAGTGAAATTTTTACTGTTTTAAATTAATTAAACAAAATCATTTAAATAAAATGTGTTGGTGGACACACATTTTGTAACTTTCAAGTACAATAGTAACAACACAGGCAAAAAAACAAAACAAAGCAAAAAATCCCAAAAAGCCCAGCAGAGGTTCTCAAGGGAATTACTCCAGTGAATAGACCAGAGTGATTTGTAATTAGCATATAAATTGTATGCATGTAAATGATGCTTCTAAAAGGTATTCGAAAAGTTTATTTTCTTAAGTATTTTAAATAAGACCCCCTGCAACCTTGTTTACAGTACTGATTTGCACTTTCATGAAAAAGATTTGCAGGGCAAAAAAAAAAAAAAGAAAGAAAGAAAGAAAAAAAACCCTTGTCAGGTCACCCCTTTCTTTCCAGTTCTCCTGCCTTTGCTTTATCACAAATTACAAATTAATGGCATACAAATTAATGAGGTTTTTACAGTATTCAGTCAAATCATGCAATAAAAAGCTTTAATTCAAACACTGGCGCTTGATTATTATAATTTATTTAAATGTAATGCACTGTTTGCTTAATTTCATAGGGCTGGAATCAATATGTAATTTAAAGTTAATTTTGAAATAGAGGAGCAGAAGTGGCCTGGTTCTCAAAGAGGGTGGCAGGCTGCTGTAGTCTTATGAAAACCACAAACTGGTGCTTCCTGGAAGCAACATGTTTAAAATGTTGGAGGAACAGCCAGACCTGAGTGCAGAAAGCACAGCTGTAGGGTCAGACTTGCAAGATCCCCGCTTGTGGACTAGACCACTTGGGAGCTTTGGCTCTTGCAAAGGCGTTTGTTTCCCTATAGTCACCAGGCCGGTTCGCCCACATGTAGGTTTGATGGACCGTGCTTTCTGCTCATGACTTCACTTGCCGCATTTTGTGGATGAATAACACTAGACACTGCAGCCATCTTCCTGCACGTCCTTGAGTCCAGTCTGCCTCGTGGACACCTGCTGAGAGCGATCCTCAGAGTGAATGCAACACATCTTCCTTAAACAAAAGAGGCAGCAGCCTTGAGTGTGCAGTAGTGGATCCTTTAACCTTAGGTGGTAGAGAGGCAAATCATTTCTTTCCCTCAGGACCCTGGTCTTGGGGGTAGACACACAACACGCTTCAAATCCGGATCTTTCCTTGCCTGAACAATGAGTGTTCCGGGTGGAACCCACTGTGGGAAACACTGGGGTAAGGCTTTCTTCATCCATCAATGAACCTGTCTTTCCCTTTTGCTATTTAGTTGGTTTCATTTGCATTTTTTAATTAATTTATTTCAAAAATTAAAGAAAGAAATTTGCACAGTCATTAAAATAGATCATGCAAGTCTTCCTTGCCAACTCCCTCTTCACCCAGAGACAGTCTCTCTTTAACAATTTCTTTTCAGAGAAACAATGTATCCTTATCCCTCCTGCAGGCACCTGAGTCTTCTATGAAGGCAATGGAGTCATGCAGAAAGTTCTCTATGGAGTAATGTTTAATCACCTATAATTGGGAGATTGTTCCTCTGCTTCCCACAGGGTCCTTGTCTTTCCCGAGGCTCCTCGGCGTCCAGGCCCACACCTTAATTTATTCAGCAACTCCCCTCAATGGCCATTTTAGTCGGTTCTGATTTTTTAAAAATTCATTGTGCATTTCCTCGTACTTACTGCTTTTGGATGACTTTAGGGAACATTTCTAATAGTAGAATTATACCATCAGCAAGTTGGTACAATTAAGTTTTGTTAGCTGTTAACCCAATTCTCCCCAGGTAGCTTATGAAATTTACATGCCCCTAATCATGTAGGACAGGGCCTGGATTTCTAGACTGTGGTTGGCAATAGGGTTTTAAAAGTTTTTTTTGTTGTTGTTGTTGTTTGTTTCTTTTTGTTGTTGTTGTTGTTGCTGTTTTCAAATGGAAAAGTGGGTACCTACATGTTATTTTGATCTGCAATATTTAATTATGAACTAAATTGTATAGTAGAGCCTCTTAGTTATATTATTACTGATATTTTTGTGCTTCTATTCTGTGAACTCTGAGTTCACGTCTCTTGTTCTTTCCTTTTCTAGTACATTCTATATTTTCTTATTACTTTTAAAAAATTTTTTAAGTTCCACAAAACATCTTTTTGTCCATGGTACTGTTAAATTGGTAAAATACTGTAATAGTGTGGATTTGGGGGTGTAAATTAAGTGAGCCAGTGTGTAGAACGTTGCCCAGCCCAGTCCTCAGCTTAGCACTGGTGAGTTTTGACAACGGGAGTGGTTTGACACAATGGGAGTTCTTTTTTTTTTTTTTTTTTTTTGAGATGGAATCTAGTTCTGCTGCCCAGGCTAGAATGCAGTGGTGTGATCTTGGCTCACTGGAACCTCTGCCTTCTGGGTTCAAGTGATTCTCCTGCCTCACCCTCCTGACTAGCTGGGATTACAGGTGCTTGCCACCATGGCCAGGTAATTTTTGTATTTTTAGTAGAGATGGGGTTTCCACATGTTGACCAGGCTGGTCTCGAACACCTGACCTTGTGATCTGCCCGCCTTGGCCTCCCAAAGTGCTGGGATTACAAGCTGAGTCACCGCTCCTGGCCTGACAATGGAAGTTCTTTTGGTCACGGATTCCTCTCCATCTTCACCAAATGACATCTGGTTTGGGTATTATTTTTTGGATGTCTTACCCTCCATGACACAATACATCGATTCAGTTATGGACACTTTGAATCTGCTCAGAGATGTACATGGGCTACATTCTCTTTCTGAGACTGATGATTGCCTTGAAATATGCCACTGAAATGCTCCTATTCCGTAACAATCAGTCCAAAGTTGGATTGAGCGAGTGAGTTTAATATTTCCTGGTAGAAAGATGTGAGAAAGGCAAAATTAGACAAATATTTTCTGTCCTGTAGTTTAACAAAATGGGCAAAGGGCACCTGTTCTACTTTCAACACAGAGCTCGGCAGTGGTGCAGGACCTCACTGCATTAGCTTCGGGCTGTTAGGGGGCCCCTCAGGAGAGCTTGGCTGTCTCCAAACTCCCCCAGGAAGGCCCCATCTCCCCCTAGCCAGCTGGACAGATGAGTGACGAAGCCAGAGCGTGGGACCCACGTCCTCCTACATCAGTGGCCTTCAGCTGGGAATGACTCTGCCGCCTGTGACATTTGGCAATGACCAGACACAGTGTTGATCCTAACACCCGGGGAGGGGAGTGTGCCAACTAGTGGGGAGAGGCCAGGCGTGCTGCTAAGTGCCCAACAAAGCACAGGGCAGCCCCCAACAAAGAAGTTTCCTGGCCCCAGATGTCAGTAGGGCTGAAGTTGATAAATGGTGTCCTGGAGGAGACCTTGCCTTGGGACAAAGAGAAGGTGAGACTCCACCTTCAACCAGCCCTTGCTGCTTCTGCTGCCATCAGACTTCAGGCCTCATCTCCGGGGGGCTCTCAGCCAGGTCCTGCTGCCACAGGCTTTCCTGCCCCTGTCCCCAGCTCTAGGGCTGAACACACCAGCGGCACACTGTGCCACCACCGCCTCCCGGCACTTCTCAGATCACCCCATTTGATCTTCCCAGAACCAAATGAGGCACATCAGGATTACTCCTCAGTATTAATGAATTATGCCGACTAACAATTCTCCTAAGGATGTGAATGCTTCAGACAGGCATCGTGTTTGTCTCCCTTAGGTATTAAAATGGGTTTAAATCTTTTAATTACATTTTAAATATTAATATTTTAAATATATGTGTAAATATGCATTAAGACTCTCAAATAGAAAACTTTCAGAACAACAGGGACTGGAGTTGGGTTGTGTGAATGTCAACAGTGCAGGGAGCACCCTGCCTGCCCTTTTTGCAGTGCTGGGTGGCGCAGGGCGTATGCCCTGCAGGGCTGGGAGACACTGACTCCATCAGCTCGGCATGAACCTTACCTTCTTGCTGACTTGCAAGACACACAACCAGCCTGGCCTCAGACTTGGTGGCTCTGAGAGCTGGATCTGGTGCTGAATTTGGAGCAGAGCCGGAAAGGGGCTGCAACCCTGGTTTTATCAGGCAAGAGCCCCCAGGGAGGACTCCTTGGCCTTTTGTCTCAAGGACTTTCCTAAACGTGGCTCCCAAGGTCCAGGCAGTCTGAACGCAAGACATTAAGTGTGTCTTGGTAAGAAAAGGGCAGAGCCGCATCCCACATTGTGCTTCTCCCTTCTTTGAGTGCCATTCTATAGAAGGAAGGCCTGTGACCGAGGGGAAAAAATAGTTCCTACCACTCAGCCACAAGGACCCAGCCATTGGTAGCAGATGGGGCAACAATCACCGAGACTTTCTCCCTGATGTTTTGCTAATAAAGCACCTCCTGCTCCTGAGTTTGAAGAAAAATGTGTCCTGATTCTTCACATGACTTTTTTGTTTATGAAATGTTGAAGTGTCACGATGGACAGAGGGTGCTGCTTATCAACAAATCAGCCCGCTGGGTGTCAACGACCACCCATGCACCACAAGGAGTTTGGCTTCTGAGACATGGGGAAAGAGCTCCCAGCACCACCGCAGGCACTTTTGGTGGAGATGTTCAGTCATTTTCCGTAAATCTACCACTACAAGAGCAAGGCCAGTGATTTGGCAAGTCGGTGTCCTGTTTATTTCGGAAACTCTAGATTATCTACATGTAGAGCAAGAACAGACTAAAAATAGCAGAAGAAGAGGACGCAACAAAAGGATGCGTGATTCAGAGAAGCAACATAAGACAGAGAAACGCGGACAAAGGACACCAGTGAAACAAATAAACGGTGCTCCTTTAATTCAGGTGTCAACTCTGCAGGGCAAAGTCCAGGAGACAGTGTCTCAGCCACACCCAGGTCCCTGGGAAAGTGACAAATCACCCTTAGCTTATGCCACTGACAAAGACAGTATGTATGGCAAAACCTTTAGAAATAGTTCTATCAAAATAGACAAAAATTTAAAAATGGTAGTTTCGGAGAACAAATTGTAGGCAGGTAGAACACGCACTCATTCAGGAGACTGTATTTATCAGGCAGAGTGAAGGGATGAGGGGAGGGAGCTGGAGTTGGTGGGAAACCATGTGAACTGGTGCCAGTGATGGAGGCCCCACATGTGCATGGGGGCTGCCCCTAGGAGGGAGGACGGACCTTGTTGACAGGTGTGACAGAAAGCCATTGAGTAAAACCTCAGCTGTGGAAGAGACAATTTCTGTTTAAAAGGACACCTGCCGGCCGGGCGCAGTGGCTCACACCTGTACTCCCAGCACTTTGGGAGGCCGAGGTGGGCAGATTAAGAGGGCAGGGGATCGAGACCATCCTGGCTAACATGGTGAAACCCCGTCTCTACTAAAAATACAAAAAAAATTAGACAGGTGTGGTGGCGGGTGCCTGTAGTCCCAGCTACTCAGGAGGCTGAGTCAGGAGAATGGCATGAACCCAGGAAGCAGAGCTTGCAGTGAGCCAAGATCATGCCACTGCACTCCAGCCTGGGCAACAGAGCGAGACTCTGTCTCAAAAAAAAAAAAAAAAGGACACATGCCAACCTTCCTTCAGACACCCAGTGGGTGCCAAGAAGATGGAGGGAACACCTGTATGCATCTTCCTTTTCTAAGACATTCCCACTGGGCTTTCTTATTCTTACATGAGCAGCTGCACTGTGTTGAGTAAGTTATTCTGGAAGAGTAAAGAAGTGAAAACCTGACGTGGCAGAAAATGCGTTGGTGGAGACGGAGAGGCAGAAGTGAAGTTTCTGTGGTGTCTTGAAGAATGGTCTTGGTGACATGCTCAAGAATGCAGATGCCAGTCACATGACTCAGTGTTTCAAACAGTTCCATGCTTAACTATTCTTTTTTTTTTTGAGACGGAGTCTCGCTCTGTCGCCCAGGCTGGAGTGCAGTGGCGCAATCTCAGCTCACTGTAAGCTCCGCCTCCCGGGTTCATGCCATTCTCCTGCCTCAGCCTCCCAAGTAGCTGGGACTACAGGCGCCCGCCACCACGCCCGGCTAATTTTTTTTGTATTTTTAGTAAAGACGGGGTTTCACCATGTTAGCCAGGATGGTCTCGATCTCCTGACCTCGTGATCAACCCGCCTCGGCCTCCCAAAGTGCTGGGATTACAGGCGTGAGCCACCACGCCCGGCCATGCTTAACTATTCTTGTGCTGCCTTTATCTTTTTCACAAATACTTATTTAGACTGATGTCTCATAAATTAAGGAATAAGAGCAAATCAGCCACTGATACACCTTTATGAAATTTGGCAATAAGTTAATATAGAAGCAACAAAAACTTATTTTAAAAATTATATCTATTTAAAATAAATTATAATTCAAAAGATTAGCCCTTGAATTAGAACTCAATACATTCTTTCTTTCTTTCTGTCTTTTTTTTTTTTTTTTTTTTCTGAGAGAGGGTCTTGCTCTGTCAACCAGGCTGGAGTCCAGTGGTACAATCTCAGATCACTGAAACCTCAGCCTCCCAGGCTTAAGCAATTATCTCACCTCAGCCTCCTGAGTTGCTCAGACTACAGGCGCACACCAGCATGCCCAGATAAATTTTTGTATTTTTTTATAGAGTCAGGGTTTTGCCATGTTGCCCAGGCTGGTCTCAAACTCCTGAGCTCAAGTGATCCTTCTGCGTTGGCCTGCCAAAGTGCTGGGATTACAGGCGTGTGAGCCACTGCACCTGGCCAGATACTTCCGTTCAAAAATACGCGTCAGAATGAGAGATTTTTGTTGCTGTTATCCTCACAAAGTGACGTATCAAAAACTATGAATTGAGCTAGCTCTTGTGGATAATATAAGACACAAAACGCAACATAAAATAGTGACGAGACATTTTGATTTTTGAGAGGCCAAGCAAAGTCTCTTTGTATAACTATGTATGTTGGTTATTATGGTATATTGATAGACATAATTAGTTTTATTTGTTCATATGTTTGTTTGTTTTTGGTTACAGTCTTCCACATTCATCCATTGTAAAACCTTGTTGGAGATATTTCCTGATGTTGATAAGAACGTTAAACCTCACGTTGTGAGGTGATTTAAACTTTCTGAAGGAGCATGAACACTTCCATCTGGATAAGATATTGGAGTCTGCACTGTGGCCATTTATTTCCAAGGATGGATGTGGATAGCAGTCTAAACAGGGGCTTTAAATCACGGCCAAAGAGCAGCCTGGTTTGCTGACAGCTGCTTTGGGGGCCCGTGGTCCCTGCCCTCATATTTGCCGTCGATACACTCCACAGTTTTCCCCAAATCACTTAATTGCTTTTAGTTGCACTTTGTCTCTCTCTAAATAGTGACATTGTGCACAGCTTCGTGACTTCAGAGACTTAGAGGAAGGGGACTCGGAAGCATTTGTCGTTGGCCATTGTGGAATATAAGATCCCAATGCACAGAAGTTTCAAAAGGGCTTTAGGAAACTGATAAATTAGATACACACATGCACACACACACACACACACACACATGCTAACAAACTGGGAAAACTCTTGTTTGTATTTTTAAAATATTAGTGATGAAGTTAGTCAGTGCTTGAATCTGTCACTTTCAATAATTCACATAACAGACGCTGACTGTGCGCTGGGAAGTATGTTACGTGTTAGGGAGGCACAGTGCTCAGTGCCTACACACTGCATTGTGGTACTCTTGGTCTTCATGGGGAAGGAGAGTGTGATGGTTAGTTTTGTGTGTCGACTTGGCTTGGCTGTGGTTCTCAGTTGCTTGGTCAAACACCAGACTGGAGGTTGCTATGGAAGGTCTTTGTAGATGTGATTCTCATTTACAATCAATTGACTTGAGGTAAAGCAGATTGTCTCCATCGTGTAGGTGGGTCTCATCCAACCAGTTGAAGATCTTAAGAGGGAAGACTGAGGTTTCCTCGAGAAGAAGAAATTCCACGTCAAGACTGCAGCATTGGAAGCCCGCCTGGCTCCCCTGCCTGCCAGCAGGTGGAGTTGAGACTTGATACTGCAGCTTCAGCTCTTACCGAGCTTCCAGCCTGATGACGGCCCTTTTGGGTCTGTAATCTGTGGGCCAATTCCCAGCTCTCTGTCCATGTGTGTGTGCGTGTGTGTGTGTGTGTGTGTGTGTAGAGGGAGTGTATCTATGTGCTTTTCCGGAGCACCCAGATTAACACTGAGTGTAATCAAGACATTATAGCCGTATAATTGATGGTAAAATAAAATTGGCAATTAGAGAGTATACAAGCCCTGAAGAAGATGGGAAGACTCACAGTGAGTTTCCCTGTCAGATGAGCCATTGGTTGAGAGCGGGACTTGCCATATTGGCCAGCCAGCGGAGACAATTCCAGGCGAAGAAAAGAGCCTGTGCAATGGTGCAGACACAAAAGTGCCAGCTGTCCTCGGGCAGTGGGAGCGTTTGGGGAGTGGCAGATGCAAGGCTGGTAGGTGTATTGGGGGAAAATCAAGGGTCTGGGCAGTCTTTCAGTCAACCGGAGGGAGTGTCATCATCAGATCTACACAAAAACAAACAGAAAACAAACCTTGGCTGCAGTGCAGAGAAGCCCAGAGCTAGGCTGCACTTTTTGGGGGTGTGGACAACTTTGAATTCTGATGAAAGTGAGAGCTTTCTCCCCTAAGAATCTGTTCACGCACATGTGTGTTATAAGTCTCTGGTTCCAAGGAGTTCCAGTGCCCTGGAGCCCACGGGGAAGATGCAGCCTGGCCTCTGGCTTGCTGTGCTGCACAGCTGGGGTTGCAGACAGCAGGGACTGAAAAGCCACTGTGGCCTGGTTACCTGTTAGGCACTGAAACCATTGCACTGTCAGGTTAAGCAACTGGCCCAGAAATTGGGATTCCAGAACCAAGATGTTAGGTGCTGTGGATGCATTTAATTAGGCCCAATATAGATGCTGCAATTCGCTGTAGCCCCCTTCAAAGTCAACAGCAGCAGAGAGCCTGTGGTCCTGGGCCCTCAAACCTGGCAGAGTCCTCACCACAAAGGTGCCCAGACCAATGAGCCTGGGTTTGCTTCCATGATCCCTGGCACTGCGATAGGTTCTGTATCTGATGCATTGTCTGCATGGCTGACTGAAGGAGGCCAATTCTTTCTAGCTGTTGCACAAAGATCACCTCACTTCACTGAGAAGGACCTCAGTCCCAAAGTAGAGAGATCAGTTAAAAGAATGCATTAAATTACCTTTTTGGACATGGAGGCAGTGATAGTGACCTGCAGGTGCTGTGCACGCTCCAAAGTGCCTGTGGCTTTTGCCAGGTGGGACCTTCTTTCCAGGGGGTTTCTCTTCAATAGAATGCATGTTCACGGAGGTTCTCCAAAGGGCAAGAAGGTGTTCTGGGAGCAGCATGACATTGCAAAGATGCAAAGTCTCATTTCTGCCCTAGCAAAGGTGCAATGGAAAACAACTTTCATCCCTAATGACCTCAGTTTCCCTTTAACTCTCTCCTTCAGCCAACCTGCAAGGTACCCTCAGAATAATCTTTCCTATTTCCTAACCCCCGTAACTTCTCCATTCTGAGAAGTTTTCTGAAACTGTTCTCCATCTCAATGAAGCTGGAATCCCAGGTCCAGGCTTACCTGGTGGTGCTCAGAGGTCAACTGAGAAGGTGCAGGGTTTACAGGGGAGTCGTAACCTGGGGCAGGTAAAGAGTTTGCATCTGGGCTGACTGTAGAGTGACCTGAGAGCCCCAGGTGCACCTGTGCCTCATCCTGATGGCACTGTTGCTGGTCGTAATCTAGCCAGCAATGAACTTGGAATGCTCATTGAATCACAGTGTATAAAAACAGGAAGTTTCTGTGCTTTCTGATTGCATATTGGATGTGGGAGCCCCCATCCTATGGCAACTCTTGCAAGCAGAAGATGTTATTGCGAAGGAAATATTAAAATTTCTGTGACCCAGCTGTCAGATGCTTGGAGATCCCGATGTTATTACTGGACATTGGATGTTGTTACTGTTAAACGGTCACATATTGAATTCTGTTAGCAGCCTACTCCCAACGCTGAACACGTCCCCTCATCCAATGGGATATCAAAACCAGTCTTGAGAAAGAAACTCAAGGTGTAGTGCACTCTGCACAAGTATTCAGTTCCCTCTGTTGAGGTTTTCTTGGCCTTTATGTCACGAGATTTTGGATGATTCTTAAGCCCATGGAAGTCGGTAATCATGAGACAAAACTGGGTTTCCTATTGTTTGATGAGTGGCAGAGTCTGGCTTACATTTGGGCTGACTGTGAAGTGATTGAAGCTCTGTTCTCTGTGTGTTGACTTTGGGGCAGTTCCCGTAGGCCTAGTGGGAAGGCCGTGTGGCTGCTGGGCTGACCTGGGGTGCACCGAGCAATAGCTCCCAGGCTTGGCCAGGAGGGGTTCGTGCTGCCTTCTTGTTGGATGGTGTCCTCTTCCCTCTACTGTCAGCAGAGGCACTGGGTCAGGAAGATGCAGCACCGGCTGCACGAGCTTATTCATAAGAGGGTTGGTGAACATCACAGCACACACAGCTCTGTGGAAGGGAAGCTCACATTCAGGGGCCTCCGCTCCCCGCTCCTGTGCTTCTCGTCATCAGAGCATCCTTCACAACCGGCTTGACTCTCCTTCTGCCCTCTGCAGCAAGCCTGGCCCTGGGCTCTTGGCTCTCCCAAACACTTCTCTGTTTTGTTTTGTTTTTCCCTTTGGGTGAGAGAGAATGGCTCCCTTCCCCTGGGGTGGGGGTGGTGGTGGTGGTTAGGCTCTGATAAAATCCCAGCAGGCTAGGCGCTGATAAAATAGTTTCCTTTGAGGTCCGGCTTTTTCATGACAAACAGAATATTTTGGGCATATTTTAAGATGGTTCCTTTTTCCTTCCCCCCACTGGGAGTCCCAGGGGTTTTTCTCTAATCTTATTTTTCTCTCATGAGTTTGGGGACTCCTAGGAATAAGCCCCCCCTGAAACTGATCTCTAAGGCTTGTCCACACTGAACCTCTGGCAGCTCATCAAGTAGGATTAAGTCTTCCTATCCTGAGCTGGTTCCAGTCTCCACTTCTGCTCAGGGGTTTGCGCTCCCACAGGCTGTGACGCTGTGTGTCTGCCTGTCTCTCCACTTTTGAGAGCAGCAATTTGCCTGTGACCTCCCTTCTCTGAGGGATCCAGGAGTTGCTGATTTTGAGTTTGTATAGGTTTTTATTTCAGTGCATGAGAGTGAGGATGTCCAGCATCTTTACCTGCTGGACCAGAGGCTGGAAATGTCCTGCCTTTTTTTTTTTTTTTTTTTTTTTTTTTTTTTGAGATGGAGTCTCGCTCTGTTGCCCAGGCTGGAGTGCAATAGTGAGATCTCGGCTCACCGCAACCTCCACCTCCTGGGTTCAAGGGATTCTCCTGCCTCAGCTTCCCAAGTAGCTGGGATTACAGGCGCCTGCCACCATGCCCGGCTATTTTTGTATTTTTATTAGAGACGGGGTTTCACCATGCTGGCCAGGCTGGTCTTGAACTTCCAACCTCAGGTGATCCGCCTGCCTCGGCCTCCCAAAGTGCTGGGATTACAGGCATGAGCTACCGCACCCGGCCTTGTCTTGCCTTTCTTAAATGTCTCTAAAATTTTGTTCTCAGGGGAGGATACAAGGGTCATTCATTCACTCCTTCTGCCTGTCTGTGTGCATTTTCTGGGCTCACACTGTTTTTTAAGCCTTGGAGCACACAGGAGGGTGCCGTGTGGTCTGGCTCTTGTCCTGGTTGAGAACACCAGGACAGACATAAAACCAAGTCCAGTGCCGTGTTGTGTGAAGATTTAGAAGGAAGGCTATGTGGAAGAGAAGACAATGACCTATATTAATAACCAAGCAAACCCCGACTGAGCAACAGAAGACAGATGCGTTAAGTGCATGTTTACGGGGGGTGCAATTCTCTCCTGGAGTGGATTTTCAAGTGAAATGAGTTAACAGGGACGATGGTTTGAGGATGGGATAGGAGGTGGCTCTTTTCCGAGATTTGTAAAGTGCCTTCAGATATGTGACCTCCTCCTGGGGACGTGTTTCAGGAATCCTTTTTGGAAGTGAGTGACCTCCATGTGCAAAAAACAGCGGTAGAAAATGTTTTGTTGGCAGCACAGCCTGATTTTTGGGTATTTGTGGCCTCTTTACACAGAAATAAAAATACATCCATGTTTCTTCCCTTTTCTACTAAAAATTGAGAAGGGTGTATTTTCAAAATGAGGATAGGCCTCTTAGAATGGGCATCCTTGCTAGGTGCAGCTTCTTTGAATGGTAAGGCCAAAGTCTCTAAGTGCACGGCTGGTCCCTTTACTGTTGGTTTAATTTACAGTCGGCCTCTTAAGTTTCCAAATCTCCATTTAATTGACATTTTCGGGTTACCAAGATTGTGCTTTGTGTTCCTGTCAACTTTTCTTAAGTTTTTTGCCATCATGGCTGTGTAGCCACTTTAAAAAGTCCTTTCGGTTATTTCGAATCACTCATAAGCAGTTATAATGGGAACTACAATACCTGCCATTAGGCCACAATTTAGTGCTTCTTATATGTTCGCACTTTCTTAATTACATTAAATAATTCTAGCCTGTACACAATTTAGTTTAATTAAAATAAGACTGTTTCCTTACATCTGACTTTCACCTCATGGAACAAGAAGGGAGCTGAAAGACCAGTTGACATTAATGGTACCATCATGCATCTACACAGCCAAGCTTGCTTGAGAAACCCAATAATGGCTGATCACAGGGACTTCCCTGCTGGTTGTTGGTCCAGAATGGACCACAGTTGTGTGTTTGTGTGTTGGGAACCTGCTTTCATGGCTCCCCTGACCCACAGGAGGTGAGCTTGTGAGAGTGTGATCACAAGCAACTCAAGTGGGACCGGTGCCTCAGCCTCACCATTTTGCTATGATGGTATTTCCCTTCAATTATGCTGCTAATTGTGTACATATCGTACGTATCTTCTGTATTATGTATAATACACATTATGTCTATTATGTATAATAGACATATAATTTTGCCTCTAAGGGCCATCTTCTTTGCATATCATTGCATAAGTTGGTGATACATTTACATAAACCATCAACTTATCCAATGATATGCAAAGAAGATGGCACTTCAAAGCAAAATTATATGTCTATCATACATGGATGACTTCAGAAATAATACAAAAAATTACCAACAGGATCTACTATGAGATGATCAATTTTTTCTTTCTCAAGTCTAATTTTTTTTATATATTTTAGCTTTTCTTATTGGCCTTTTAGTCAAAATATGCCATTGGCCCATCAGACATTAACCTTCTATTTACTTTTCTTGAGGTATTTTTAAAAAGTATTTGTGTAACTTTTAGAAAAAAGTTAATTTTTAAGATTACAAAATGCATCCCATCAGGATATTAATAACCTGCAGGGCCACCATACTGGCCTCATTGAGTTAGCTAGTGCTCAATTAAACTAATCGTCTATGCATTCCAGGATACTAGTACAGTCACATGTGACTTAAACACAGGTATAGGTTCCAAGAAATGTGTGGTTCAGTGAGTTCATCATTGTTTGAACATTGTAGAGTGTAGTTACACAAACCTAGACAGTACAGCCTATGCCAAACCTAGGCTATGTGGCACAGCCTATTGTTCCTGCGCTACAAACCTGTGCAGGATGCGACTGTGCTAAATACTGCAGGCAATTGTAACACAATGGCAAGTATTTGTGTCTCTAAATAGGGCTAAACAAGGCTGGGTGCGGTGGCTCACCCCTGTAATCTCAGCACTTTGGGAGGCCAAGGTGGGTGGATCACGTAAGGTCAGGAGTTCAAGACCAGCCTGACTAACACGGTGAAACCCCATGTCAACTAAAAAAAAAAAAATTAGCTCGGAGTGGTGGCGGGTGCCTGTAATTTCATAATCTCAGCTACTCAGGAGACTGAGGTGGGAGAATTGCTTGAACCTGGGAGGCGGAGGTTGCAATGAGCCGAGATCGTGCCATTGCACTCTAGCCTGGGCAACAAGAGTGAAACTCTGTCTCAACATAATAAAACATAAAAATAAATAGGTCTAAACATAGAAAAGCTTTGGTAAAAATAGACAAAGATTAAAAAATGGTGCTCCTGTATAGGGCACTTGCCATGAATGGAGCTTTTAGGACTAGAACTTGCTCTGAGTGAGTCAATGAGTATGGAGTGAATGTGAAGATCCAGGACATTCTTGTACATTACACTGGACACTTAGGCTACACTACATTTACAAAAAGAAATAAAGTGATTGCATTACAACCTTACAATGGCTACATCACTAGGTGATAGAAGTTTTTCAGCTCTTCTCTAATCTTATGGGACCATTGTGGCATATATGGTAGGTGTTATGGGGTGCATGACAATAATGACAACAAGGTGGCAAGCTGGGGACACCATGTGCCCTGTGAACATCCACTAAGCGGTGCTAGTTCCAACTGTCATGAGTTGGGCCGGGCACCGTGGCTCACGCCTGTAATCCAAGGCAGAGGCAGGAGGACCACTTGAACCCAGGAGTTTGAAACCAGCCTGGGCAACACAGAGAGAATCTTTCTCTATTAAAAAATAAATAAATAAATTAGCTGGGCATGGTATTGCGTGCCTGTAGTCCCAGCTACTCTAGAGGCTGAGGTGGGAGGATCACTTGATCCCAGGAGTTCGAGGCTGCAGAGAGCTGTGATCACACCAGTGCCCTCAAGGCTGGATGACAGCAAGACTCTGTCTGAATGAATAAACAAACAAATAAAACAATTGCAACCAAACTGCTAAAATGCAACTTACGTTGTGTTAAGAAAAAGGTACAAAACAGAGCCTACAAGCTATAGCCATAAGACTTTTAATAATGATTTTATATTTGTGTTTTTAAAGTCTATTTAATGTAGCAGAAATCTGGTCAGTGGTTACTGGGGTGAGGGCAGGGCCTGGCTGAAATGGGGCACAAAGAACTTTTTAGGGGATGGGAATGTTCTATATTTTATTTGCGGTGGTGATTACTGCAGTGTGTAAATTTGTCCAAGCTGTGTTCTTAACAATTTTTGTTAACATAATTTGCATATAACAAAATATAACATTTTGTTTTATTATATGCAAATTATGTCTCAATGATGTTGACTTTTTAGGTATCTCAATATATAATTGACTTTCAAGGCTTGCTGAAAGTAGTTTTAGAAAAGACTTCCAAAACTCTCCAAAACTGAGCATAATTGAAACCCGTGTAAGGGAAAGCTTTATTTAGAATTGAGGAGCCTGTCAGTGAGGTCTGGGCAGTTACACAAATGACATTTAGCATTTTCTGCACTGGCTGCATGCCCCAAAACTAGACAAACCCCAGCCCCAGCCCCAAGGAAGAAAAGAATTGCAGAAAGTGAACTATGATGAGACTATCTTCTGCCAAGCCTGTAAAGACCTACATTGTAGGGACCCCACAGATGTCAGAAAAATGTATCTCCCGCCTCAGATGCAGAAAACCAACTCATAAGGAGATGAGTCCTAGGAGGGGGGCCTGTTACGAGGCTAAGGCCAGCAGCCCTGGGGCACTCGGTGGGGAGGGCAGCAGCCCCCACAGAGGAGGATGTGAGGCTCTGGGAAGTGGAGTTATCGAATTCAGCACAGCAAAACAGCTCTTCGTGGTTCCCACAGGTATTGCCTCTATTCAAGTCCTCCCTACGCTGTAGGCCAAGAGAAGCAAGGCCCCTTCATCCTTGGGCCTAGCCTTCTGTTTCGAAGCTGCTTCTCTGACATTGACACCCAGCACCAGCTCAATCCCTCCCTGGCTCCAGTCCTACTTGACCTTGATTGTTCCCTAAACCAACCATGTTCCCCAATCCACACATCACTTAACTCAGCTCTGTCTATTCATCTCACACCAGCTAAGAGCTCAAGGCCCTGAAAGATCTTTAGGTGTTTGTGGTGATCCACACACTGGAAGGAGCAGTGCATCGAGACAGCTCAAGCATCCTCCATCAGGTGTATCTAGAAGGATGGGGAAGGTGCTGCCTCCTGCCACCCAAGCTTCCAAGGAAGCAGGATGAACCCTGGACCACACCACCCTTTTCCTCCATGGACTTCATTGTAACAGGCCAGGGCAAATCCTCCCAGAACTTGGAGCAACATCAGGTTTTAGAAGCTTTCCTGTGTAGACCCATATTTTATTTGACACTAACATCAAAGAGCTTTCTGACCAAACATATTGAGTTCATTTCTAAGTCTTTTCTGTCATCCTGTTTGGCTATTAGCTCCATGCAGACAGGACCCTATGATTTTGCTCACTGCAAAACCCTATAATTTTGCTCACCACAAAACCTCATGATTTTGTCCCTAAAACATTATGCACACATAGTAGGTACTCAATAATTATCTGTTACATGAATAAATTGCATACACACACACACACACACACACACACACATCTCTGTTAACTAAACTGCAGTCTGTAGATAGTATCTTTGTAACAGGTTCAATCCTTAGGGCATCATTTTTCCATACCTTGATTATTGACTCATATAATTCAGATCTGCTGTTATGACATCCAGATGGAATTTCTCTGCTGAAGGCTTATGTCGAAGTCGCCCTGAGAAATCAGGAGTCTACCTGGAAGGCCAACATCAGTGGATAATGTGCTTGGGCTGCCAGCTTTTCCAGTGTGATACTAGTGGGGGCAGGCTTCCAAGCCACATATGGGTAAGTGTTTTCCTGTGTCTTCCTGCTCCATGGTCTTCCTCCGGATTCCCAGCCTGTGCACCTCCCTGTTGACTGAGGTCCTCATCTTCACTGTCACAGACTTGCTCTCTGTGACTCTGTTTACCAGAGGGAGGTGCTGTGGTTTCCACAGACCCACCCTGTAATAGGAATTCTCAGAGCCAAGACAACCAGTTCTGCACGGGTCTATCTGTGCCTGAGTCAGTGTGCTGAGATCCACATTTAAAGCAGTAGGCTGGGCGAAGTGACTCATACCTGCAGTTCTAGCACTATGGGAGGCTGAGGCAGGAAGATTGCTTGAGGCCAGGATTTTGAGATCAGCCTGGAAAACATAGTGAGACCTCATCTCTACTCAAAACAGAAAATTAGCCAGGCATGGTGGTGTACACTTGTGGTTCCAGCTACTCAGGAGGCTGAGGCAGGAGGATCACTTGAGGCCTGGAGTTGGAGGCTGTAGTGAGCTGTGATTGAGCCACTGCACTCCAGCCTGGCCAAAAGAGTGAGGCCAAGTCTCAAAAAAAAAGTGAAATGCACACTGTCTGGGTGACAACCACTCTGTTGAATGCAGTTTAGCAAGTCCTCTGTAGACTGCAGGAATATCTTTTATTCCAGAAACCTGTGGGTGAACACCTGAGAGGGGACACTGTGAGCACATGCACTTCACGATTTCAGAAGCACGGACTTCTGAGAGCTCGCAGTCCCAGCGACCCAGGAGCCTGCACGTGTCTGCATGTGGGACTCACACCTCCTGCCCTCTCCATGGGCCAAGTGACCATCTTCTCATGCTTGAACGAAACAGGTTTCTAACTGGACTAGACAGGTTTTTTCTCCAGGTCCAGACCAGGGGCAGACGGGAATTCCAGAATGGGACTCTGAGCATTTCTTTCCTTTGCCTAAAACCCTCTCATATGGGTCTCTACTGCCCTTGGAGAAAATCCCGAATTCTGGCTTGGTCTTCAAGTGGTGCTGCGTGATCCGGCCTTTGCTCAACTCTCTTGCCCCATCTGCCATCCCTCCCCCCTTAACTGATGGTTTAGTGTGGGGGCCTCGCTCTGGGATGCACCTAGGCCAAGGTCCCTCCTGCGCTGGGGCCTTGCACATGCTCTCCTCCCTCCCTGGAGGGGCCACCACTTCCTCACCTCACCCAGGGAGGCTTTCTCATTCTTCAGGTCTCAGTTTGGATGTCAGTTGTCACAGAAGCCTTCTTGTCTCCCAGACCAGGGGAAATCCCCCTTCCTATGGCCTTCACTGAATTGCTTTGCACCATTGCACTTTATTCACCGTTTCCGTGATTGCTTCACTTCTGGCTTTCCTGTGTAGACTCCACAGCAAGCGCCCTTTGCCTCAAGCCCACGGATAAGAATGAGCTGGCTTAGAATCTATCGAATGAAAGTCTATGACACCTCGGCCAGGCGTGGTGGCTCACACCTGTAATCCCAGCACTTTGGGAGGCCAAGGCGGGCAGATCACGAAGTCAGGAGATCGAGACCATCCTGGCTAACACGGTGAAACCCCGTCTCTACTAAAAGTACAAAAAAAAAAAAAAATTAGCCGGGCATGGTGGCGGGCACCTGTAGTCCCAGCTACTTGGGAGGCTGAGGCAGGAGAATGGCGTGAACCCAGGAGGTGGAGCTTGCAGTGAGTCGAGATTGCGCCACTGCACTCCAGTCTGGGATACAGAGTGAGACTCCGTCTCACAAAAAAAAAAGAAAAAGAAAGTCTATGACACCTCATTTGCAAGACTGAAAATCTGGCTAGCCTGTTAGAACATTTTCAGAAGTTCTAATGAGTGCTTTGCAACTGTTTAAGAATGTTATCATGTTTCCAGAAAAGAAATATTTAAAGCTTTGCTATAATTGGTGGTTGAATGCAAAGAAAAAGACATCATAGTCAGTCTCCTTGTGCTTAAAACTAAAATCTCTCTCTGTTCCTTTAGAGCAGATCTCTCCATCTCAGCCACTCTTGACACTGGGGCTGCGTTGTCTTTGTCCTGGGGCCGTCCTGTTGGGTTGTAGGCTGTTTGGTGCCGTCACTGTCCTCTCTCATGAGAAGCCAGCAGCACTGGTATGCAGTATGGCAATACAAAATGTCTGGAAGGACCTGGCAGTGGTTCCTGAAAGGCAACATGGCCCTAGGATGAGAACCCCTGACATGAAATTTTAACCATAAGCAGCCAGCTTCAGGCTGTAAGCATCAGATCCCTCCCACCTGCGCGACATTTGCTCATCCTCGAGTGCCCACACAGGCTTCATACATACTTTAAAGTGCCATCCTTTTGGGCTTTTTCTGCAATGGACTCCAACTAAATATTAGGGCTTTAGACTTCCTTTTTCTTTTGCACTGGCCTATCTGAATGCTGCTAAATCTATCCAGTGTGGAAGCTCACCTCCTGAGTGAGCCGTAAATATTCCCCGATGCAGTTGGTATTGTTTTACCTAGAATGACACATTATCTCCATGTTAGAGATGCTACTGTGACTCAGGGTCTCAAGGACACTGAAACTCTTCTGACATTCCTGTTTTTACTCTAATTTCTCAAAATGACTTTTTGAACATTGGGGAATACTTCACGTGTTTGGAAAGGAAGGCATTTGAGGAGACACTTTAAAATAATAAAAGGGAGGAGTTGGAAAGGAGACGCAGTGACCGTCTGGGTAGGCCCTAGGTGGGGGCCGTGTCAGGACCGCTTGATGAATGGAGGCTCCAGGGGCCCCCTATTTGTTCAGTGCTCTTGTTCTGATACAACTGCGCACAAAACCGGCATTGAAGTGTCTGCCATTAAAACATAACATCACCTGACAACGATCAGTCCACAGGGCATTGCCTTGAGAAGGCCATATTGTTCTGCGGGGCCGGGGCCCTGGCCCATGGGGTCCTGAGACGTGAAGTCGAGCGAGGCATGCGGAAGACTTTCCAGTACATTAGAAAGGACCTGGCCGCCTCCCATCAATACTGCGCCAGCCCGAGCCTGACAGATGAGAAAACACGGAGAAAGCTCTCCTCTGACTTCTAAGTCCTCCTTTCTCTCCTTAAAACCCGAAGAACTGCGGCCCAGAGCTTAGCGGACTCACAGCCATGGGTCTGAAAATACTTGGGGCAGACGGCTGTGGCTGCCTCATTTTAGTTTCTGCCTGTGGCTGGGCGTTTTAGATTTCCACTTTTCCAGGGTTTGAGACTAATCACGACCCCCGCCCGGAATGTTTACCTTGCAAACCGCAAGGCCGTTAAGCATTCAGGACCACACCCAGGCCACCAAAGCCTCAACCACGTTCTGCTAATGGTTTTAAAGTGCTCCTTCCACTCCTAAAGAGAAAGAATATTTCATGTCAATGCTCATACTTAATTAATTTACATTTTATTTTAAATACAGACAAATAGGAAAATCAACATTAAGTTATCACATAAAACACCCATGAAAGGAATCTTTTTTTGTGGATAAATAACTCACAAAGACCTTCATGGATTTTTAGCACATTTTACTCTACAAACATCTTGTGTTTGGGACTATAGTTGGATTGTTTGAATATACCATGAGTTCATTTTCCACTACTTTTAACACCAATTCCACCCCTCAATGTTCTTATCAATGACCCTTTTGCTTTTATTAGTATTTATTTTTAATTTTACATTGTTGTGCAACCATCACCATCGTTCCTCTGCACATTTTTTTTCTTGCAAAACTGAAACTTTTGCCCAATAAACAATAATTTTCCATTCCATTTCTCCTCACCCGCTGGAAACCACCATTCTGTTTTCTGTCACTGTGAATTTGACCACCCTCGGCACCTTAAATAAGTGGAATCTTACAACATGCGTCCTTCCGTGACCAGCTTATTCAAATCAGGAAAGGAAAGGAGTCTCTGACACAGAGTGGTGCTTCATGTCCAAGTGGCAGGAAATTCAGTGGCAGTATCCAGTTGCCAGTGTCCAGTGGCTATGTCAGGAGGACCCTAACTCATCCCACAACCTGATTTCACTGGTGTCCTAGCATATGAGATCCTCCCATTTTCCAAACCTAATTTTTCAACATTCAGCTCACTGCAACCTCTGCCTCCCAGGTTCAAGCGATTCTTGTGCCTCAGCCTCCTGAGTAGCTGCGATTACACACGTGCACCGCCACAACTGGCTAATTTTTGTATTTTTAGTAGAGATGGGGTTTCACCATGTTGGCCAGTCTGCTCTCAATCTCCTGACCTCAGGTGATCAGCTCGCCTCGGCCTCCCAAAGTGCTGGGATTACAGGTGTGAGCCACCGTGCCTGGTCCATTCCTTCCTAATGAGGAGTTGTATTCACCTGTTGGTGAACATTTGACTTGTTTGCAGTGTTTGGCAATTATGAACATTTGGGTGCAGGTTTTATGGAATATAACTTTTCATTTCACTTGGATAAATACCAAGGCATGGGGTTTCTGGGTTGTATACTATGTATTTAACTGTATAGGAAACTGCCAAGCTGTTGTCTGCAGCAGCTCCACATTTTCCATTCCCATCAGCAACAGACAGGAGTTCCAACTGTTCCACATCCTCACCAGAACTGGTATGCTATCTCTTTTTCCCCTTGTTGGATAATTTTTTTAAATGACATAAATTATGTTCAAGCTAAAATAATCCAGGACAAGCTCAGAAGACTGTAGGTATTTTATAAATTCCTGGGCTCTTCACTCCTAAAGTATTTTATAGAGCCACAAATGACATTTTCCAAAAGGGCATCATGTAAATGTTGCAAGTGACAGTGACAAATGTCATTGACCTCAGCTTCAACATGTTGGCTAGGCTGCTCTCGAACTCCTGACCTCTGCTTCCCAAAGTGCTGGGATTACAGGCATGAGCCACCATGCCTGGACTAATTTTTTATGTGTAGAGACAGGGTCTCACTGTTGCCTTGGCTTGTCTTGAACTCCTGGGCTCAAGTGATCTTCTCGCCTCGGCCTCCTAAAGTGCTGAGATTACAGGCATGAGCCACGGTATCCAGCCGTAATTCTGTTTTTAATTTTTGGGAATCACCATATTGTTTTCCTCTGTGCTTGCATTATTTTACATTCTCGCCACAGTGCACAAGGGTTCCAGATGTTCCACATCCTTGCCAACACAATTGTTTTTGTTTTTATTTGTTTGTTTTTGATAGTAGCCATCCTAATGGATGTAAGGTGTGATGATTCTTTTTATACAATTTGAAGTTGCAGAGTTGATATCACTGATAACATGAAAAATTACAGTATCAATAGTGTTTTGATGTTTTCTCAGAAAATGTATATTTATTTGTTTTATTTTAGCCTTCAAATGTTCTAAAATGCATTTATAATTTATAAAATTTGTAAAACCGAGACCCCAAGAAACACACAGTTATTGAACACATTTGCCCACAGGGAGGTTCTTTGCTTTCTGGCTCTAGGATGAGCCCCAGTGCTGATGGCAAAGCCTGTGCTTAGCCCGGAATAGACGCTGTGGCCCCTTGTCATGTCAGCCTGAGCTGACCAATGCAACTTTGGTACTGAGAAGTGGAAGGCTGCTGTCACAAATGTCTAACAATGTGGAAGTGGCTTTGGAATTGGGCATTGGGTAGCATGTGGAAGAGATCTGAGGTGCATGTTAGAAAGATCTCAGGTCACTTTGAAGAGATCATTGGTAGAAATATAGATGTTTAAGGCCATTTTGCTGACTGCTCAGGAAGAAAAGAAGAGAACTGTAGAGAAAGCTTCCATCACCTTAGAGAACACAAATATCATCATGAACATATAATATGGGTAGAAATATGAACATAAAAGGTTTTTATGGTGAGATGTCAAATGAAAATAAACAGTATATTATTGGAAAATGGAAAAAAGGCAATCTTTGTCATAAAGTGGCAGAGACTTTGGCTGAATTTTGCTCGAGTGTTTCCTAGAAATTAGACTTTAAAAATGATGGCCTTAGACACTCAGCTGAGGAGATTTCTAGACAAAGTGTTGAAGGCTCAGCCTGTTTCTCTTTATTGCTTATAGTAAAATGTTGGGGAGGAGAGAAATGGAAGAAGAAATGACTCATGGCCACTGAGCATTGGGTTCATGGAAGTTGTGATGACTGGAAGGCAAGGATTTGGAGTCAGAAAGGCCTGTACTCATCTCTCTTCCTCTTCATTTTTTAGTGTGGTTGACACACTCCTGTGCAGATTGTCCCTGATGCCAAAAATGCAACTCCTGTTTGCCCAAGGATTACTTTGGGTTTCCCTGAGACAAGGTCTCCACTATAGGCAGTTTACTTGGGAGGTGGTCCCAGGAAGGGGAAGTAAATGAGTGGAACGGTGATAGGAAAGGGAATCCCAATGAAGTGTGTGTAAATAAGCTGGTTGACTGCCTTGGGCCACTGGTGCCCTGAGTACTTGATTGCTCCCACCTTAAAATAGTCCCACTGGAGTCAGTGGCGCTGCCCTGGCCCCATCCCACTGACTGAGGGTTGCTCCTTTAATAAAAATAAAAAATACTTGTTTATTTATTTTTTAAATAGAGATGGGGTCTCACTGTGTTACCCAGCCTGGTCCTGAACTCCTGGCCTCAGTCCTTCTACCAGGCCTCCCAAAGGGCTGGGATTACAGGCATGAGCCACTGCGTCTGGCCGAGGGTCACTCTTGACCATCAATTTCACTTCTCGGATGTTCTCTGAGTAGGATCATACAGCATGTAGCTTTTGGGACTGGGTTTTCTTCATTTGGTATGCTTCTTTGCTGATTCTTTCAGGTTGTGGTGTGTATTAATAGTTCATTCTTATTATTGTTGAGTAGTATTTCATGATATAAATAAGTTTTTTTTTTTCTGTAGAGATAGGGTCTCACTTTGTTGCCTAGGCTGGTCTCAAATTCCTGGCCTCAAGAGACCCTTTCACCTCAGCCCCTCAAAATACTGAGATTACATGCATGAGCCACCATACCTGGCCACATATTTTGAAATTATTACTTACTGAAAAACATGGATTCTTTCTAGTTTTTTACTATAGCAATTAAAGCTGCTATGAACATTTCGTAACAGGTTTTTGTGTGAACACAAGTTTTCATTTCTCTGGAATAAGTGACCAGGACTGCTGGTTTGCATGGTATTTACATGTACAGTTCTTAAAGAAACTGCCAAGTTATTTTTCCCTCTTTTCTAATATAAACATTTGGTGCCATAAATTTCTCTGTTAGCACTGTTTTACCAGTGTCCTGCAAACTTTGATAAATTGTATTTTTCTTTTCATTCAGTTCAATGTACATTTTATTTCCTGTGAGGTTTCTTTTTTGACTCATAGATTATCTAGACTTATGTGGTTTAGTTTCCAAGTTTGAGAGAATTTCTTCTTATGTTTCTGTAATTGATTATAGTTCGACTCCATTGTAATTAAAGAACGTACGCTGTATGACTAAAATTCTTTTAAATTTGTTCAGGTTTGTCTTATGACTAGGATATCGTTCATGTTGGTATGTGTTTTGTGGGTGCTTAAAAATAATGTGTGTTCTGCTGTTGCTGGGTAGAGTATTCAATAAATGTTGACTAAATCTTGGTGATTGATTCAGTTGTTGTGCTCTTCTATATCCTTGTTGATTTTCTGTATCAGTTGTTTATTCATTTGGATTTTTAAGTTATTTTATTAATACTTCCTTTAATTCCCCTTCCTGGGACCACCTTCCACTTAAACTACCCGTAGTTGAGACCTTGTCTCAGGGAAACCCAAATAATAAAGACAAATAATTGTAAATTTGTCTACTTGTCCTTTCAGGTCTATCAATTTTGGTTCACATATTTCTCTGCTATGTTGTTTGGGGCGTACACATTTAGAATTGCTTTGTCTTCTTGATAGATTTACCCTCTATCATTGTGTAAGTTACCATTCTGTCCCTGTTAACTTTTTTGCTCTGAAGTCTACTTTACCTGATATTAATATTGTCATTCATACTTGTTTTTCTTTGATTATTGTTTGTATGATACATCTGTTTTTACTTCTTCTTTTTTTTTTTTCAACCTACCTATAATGTTAGGATTGAAGTGAGTTTCATTTTTTTTCTTCTCCTTTTTTTTTTTAGACAGTCTTGTTCTGTTGCCCATTGTGGTATGCAGTGGTGTGATCTCAGCTCACCGCAACCTCTGCCTGCCAGGTTAAAGTGATTCTTCTGCCTCAGCCTCCTGAGTAGCTGGGATTACTGGCACCTGCCACCATGCCTGGATAATTTTTTAATTTTTTAATTTTAATTAATTAATTAATTTATTTATTTATTTTTTAGTAGAGATGGGGTTTCATCATATTGGCCAGGCTGGTCTAGAACTCCTTAGCTCAAGTGATCCACCTACCTCGGCCTCCCAAAGGGCTAGGATGACAGGCGTGAGCCACCATGCCTGGCAGAAAGTGAGTTTCTTACAGATCATATACAATACAATTTGATCATGAGTGTGATTTTTTGGTTTGTTCATTTGTTTTAAATCCACTCTGAAATCTCTATCCTTTAGTTGGTGTGTCTAGAACATTTATATTTAATGAAATTATAAATATATTAGCACTTTTCAGCAATTTTACTTTTTGTTTTTTTTCTGTTTGTTCTCTTTGGTTTAATGTTCTCTTTTCTTTTTCTTGCCTTTCAATGGGTTACTGAAATGCTTTCTAGAGTATCATTTTAATTCATCTATAGTGTTTTTGAGTCTATTTCTTTATATAGCTTGCTTACAGGTTGCTCTAAGTATTTTATTAAATATGCATAACTTATAAGTCTAATGGTATTATCATTTTACCAGTTCGAATGAGTTGTAGAAATTTAACTTTCCATCTGTTCTGATACCTTTTCCCATTTATAATACAATTATTTTGCATTTCTGCTATATACATTTAAAACCATGTTCAGTGTTATATTATTTCGCTTAAGTCCTCAAACATGATTTAGAAAACTCTAGAGGTGAAGGAAAATATGTTGTATTATTCATATATTTACTTTTCTCCATAGTTCTTTCTTTCTTCTTGAGGTTCCAGGATTCTTACTTTTATTATTTTCTGGTAGTAAACTGTCTTTAGCTATTCTTTTCAAGTGTAGATGCTGGTAACAAACTTTCTTAATTTTATTCAGCTGAGAAAGCTTTGATTTCCTTCCTTCATTCCCAAAATATATCTTAACTGGATATGATAGTTCTTTTCTTTTCAGCACTTGAAAAATGCACTCCTTTTTCTCTGGCCTCTGTAGTTTCTTCTTAGAAATTCTCTATCATTCAAGTTTTTCTTCTATAGGTAAAGTGTCATTTCTGATCACTGCTTTAAATTTTTTTTGTCTTTAATTTTCAGAAGTTTGACTATGATGTATGTCTTGGTCAGTTTGGGCTGCAGTAACAAAAAACCACTGGGTGGCTTAAATATTGGAAATTGATTTCTCACAGTTCTGGAGGCTGGGAAGTGTAAGATCAAGGTGCCAGTTAATTCAGTTCCTGATGAGGGTCATCTTTGCAGTTTTTCTGGTTAGGTCCTCAAATGTCTTTTCCTTGGTGTAAACAGGCAGAAAGAAAGAGAAATCTTGTGTCTCTTCCTCTTTTAATAAATGCATTAATCCTATCATGGGGCTCAACCCTTGTGACCTCATCTAAACCTAATTATCTCCCAAAGGCTCCACCTTCAGATACCATCAAATTGAGAATTAGTACTTCAACATATGCATTTTGAGGGGACACAAACATTCAGTCATAGCAATGTGTCTTGGTGTGTATTTCTTTGGATTTATTCTGTTTGAGATTTACTTAGTCTCTTGAAATTGTGTATTTATGTGCTTTGCCAGATTTGAAAAGTTTTTAGTTATTTTTTTTTTAGGTATGTTTTTAACCCTGCTCTCTTTTTCCTCTCCTTCTTGCACTCCAGTGACAGAAAACTTAGGTATTTTGACATAGTCCAACATGTCTGAGGGGCTTTTTATATTTATTTTTTAGTCTGTTTGCTTTCTGTTTTTCAGATTGGGTATTTTGCATTTTTAAACCTTTGAGTTCATGTATTAATTCTCCTATCTTCTCTATTCTGACGTTTAGCCTATCCTTTGTTATTTTTAAAATTTCACTCACTGTGCTTTTTTCCATTCTGAAATTTCCATATGGTTCTTCTCTCTATATATGATTTTACTTGCTGAGTCTTTTTATTTTTTCCCATTTGTTTGTTTCCATTTGTTTCACAAATGTTTGTAGTTGATTGATGAAGCAATCTTATGATGACAGTTTAAAAATCTTCATCAGATAACTCCAACATCTCTGCCATCTCGATATATATATACACCTCAGTGTCTATTTTCTATTTATTTTTGCACAACCACAGGACAATTTTTAAATTCAGGAAATGATCATTGTTGCAATGCTAAAACTTATTTCTTATTCATATTAAAATTTCATCAATTATCCTAATAATGTTCTTTACAGCATATTTTTTTTTAAACAGGAAACTCTTGAGAACGAAAGGGGGTACTCGTGGAAACAGACATAAACCTGAAACATCTGTGCAAACCTGGACATAGCATCACCCCGGAATCAGAGCACCCAAGGGGGCTGCGCTTAGTTAGGAGGCAGGAGCTCACCCACGGGAGCGGGAGGCCAGGAATCGAGGAGAGGGGCCTGGAGGGCTGGTGGCAGGGAGACGAAGGTGCTCTCTTCTGCCTGCTCTCCTTTGCTAAGAGACGTGAGGAGCAGGCCATTCACCTAGGCGTGGGAGAACAAGTCAGGAGGAGTGAGGGGAAGGGAGGAGGCAGAAATGGTTGACTCTAGAATGGAAGGTGGAATTATCCAGGGTGAGAGGGAAGGTTGTCAGCACACCTGCCTGCTGGCTCTGGGGTCACACCTCTCTGGCTTTTCTTCCTGAAATAATTATATATTTTAAAGCAGAACCAGCATCGTAAAATAATCTCCACTAATTTGGCTTGTCAGGCTACACTTCAAACTACTTACTTGAATTCACTTAGATTTAAAACATTTTTTTGTCCTCAGTGATCCCGAGAGCCTTGAAAGGGAGACAAACTTTGTACGGGAATCACGCACAATCCACAAAGTCTAAATTCATCAGAATGCAGTGAATTCAGTGGGAAGACAGTATTAAGGGGGTAAGGAGGTGGGGGAGTACTGATTAACACTTTAATCAGGCCAGGCGGACTGAAAAGGCAGCATTTGAGATGAGTTCAGAGGGAGAGGAGAGGAGCTGTGGGCAGGAGGAGTCCACGGGGAGAGCACTCCAGGCTGGAGGACCGGCCACGGCAAAACCTCCAGGTAGGAACGTGGCTGCGGCTGAGCCTATGAGAGACTCTAGGGAGGTATGTGAGGGGGAGGGAAGGGGCAGATGAAGTCAGAGAGGCCACTGTGGGCATCTGCTGAGTGTGGTGGGGAACCTGGCACTGCGAAGGCCAGGGTCCGGCTCCTGTTTTTTGAGAATCACACCGGTTGCTGGGGAACAGGAGGCTACATGAGGTCTCAGCCCCACACGGAGCCCAGGGCAGGTCATCAGTGGTGGCTCAATCCCTGTGGCAGCCATGGAGATTGAAGAGAAATGGTCAAATTTAGGATATCTCAGAAATAAAGCTGAGAGAATGTGCTGAAGAGTTGGGTGGAGGTTCGTGGTTTGACCTGAACTACAAGAAGGGTGCAGTTACCATCAACTGAGATGGGGAAAGCTGGGGGGCCAGGCTGGGCCAGGCAGGAAAAGCAGACCTTCATTTTCAGGCAGGGCATTTTGAGGGACTGATGAGACATCCAGGTGGACCTATTAACCTAGTCACTGGGGTAGAGGAGAAAGATCAGGGCTGCAGATACACCTTTGAGAGTCATTAGCATAAAGATGACACTTAAAATCAGGATGAGAGGGAGAGATTCTCTTGTCCTTACTACTTAAAATATGCACCTCCCCACTGCCAACCCCCCAGCAGCCCCAGCAGCCTTACTCGTGTTTGTTAAAAACACAGAATCTCTGTGTCCATGAGTTCTCATCATTTAGCTCCCACTTATAAGTGAGAACATGTGGAATTTGGGTTCCTGTTCCAGAGTTAGTTTGCTAAGAATAATATCCTTCAGCTTCATCCATCTTCCTGCAAAGGACATGATCTGGTTCTTATTTTACGGCTGCATAGTATTCCATGATCTATATGTACCACATTTTCTTTATTCAGTCTATCATTGAAACAACACACACTGTGGTCTACCAGAAGGTGGAGGGTGGGAGGAGAGAAAAGGATCAGGAAAAATCACTAATGGGTAACAGGCTTAATACCTGGTGACAAAATACCCTGTACAACAAAACCCTGGGATACAAGTTTTCCTACACAACAAAGCTACACACGAGCCCTGAACTTAAAATAAAACTTAAAAAACATGTGGAATCTCTGGTCCCACCCTGACCTTGGACCCAGTCTTCATTTTAACAAGCTCCCCACAGTATCTGTAGTTATCTTAGGATGTGAGGAGCCCTGCCCTGGGAGATTTTGTGTGGACAGTGAAGTGAAGAAGTGAGTGCTGGAGCCCTCAGATGTTCCAAGATCAGGGAGAAGAACAGGCACTCGTGTAGCAGACAGTGAAGGAATGCTTCCTGGATAAACCCAAGCCAGGCTGTGACAGCGCAGAGCCCTGGAAGCAATGAGCCGAGGTGTATGCGGGGATGGAGCGACCGGCGCCAGGGATCCTCTCACAGAAGGCTCAGGACAGCAAGACTTGCCTTTATGGAACACATGGCTAGATGGAGGGCCTGTTACAGACAGCGTGAGGAGAAGAAAAACTGGAGACAGTGAGGATGAAGTATGAGACGTATGTGTGTGAGGCATTGGAGACAGCCCCGTGAGGTCAGGAGAACTTCCTTTATTTCCTTTTTGTTGTTGTTATTGTTGTTGTTGTTACTGAGACAGGGTCTGGCTCTGTCTCCCAGGCTGGAGTGCAGTGATGCAATCATGGTTGGCTGCAGCCTCAAAATCGCTGGCTCAGGCTATCCTTCCACCTTAGCTTCCCAAGTAGCTGTGACTACAGGGCTGCACCGCGATGCCTGGCTAATTTTGTAACTTTTTGTAGAGAACGGGTCCCGTTATGTTGCTCAGGCTGGTCTAGAACTCCTGGCATCAGGCGATCCTCACACCTTGACCTTCCAAAGTGCTGGGAGCCACCCAGGCTTGAGCCAGTATGCTCAGCCAAGGGAAGTTTCTTTTAAAACATCGTGTTTTTTTTTTTTTTTTTTTTTTTAATCTTACAATGACAAAAGCAATGTATTTCTAGGCTGAGGGGAGTGATTCTGTAGAAAGAGAAGAAAAGAGTGACGTGCATTTCTGTATGATTCATGCTTCTGTTACTGCCATTTTGGGACCCATGTAGCATGCTCACATTCCATGGGAAGCACTTTGCTTTACTGAGCCTGGAATTCCTTGAAGAACTTCGTGTAAAACATTCAACAAATATTTGCAGAATTAAGCTCAATTAAAACAACATTGCTCTTCAAGTTTGGGCATCTGAACAAGAGTGCCTGTTACAGACGGTGTTTGTTGGTCAGAGGACCACATCATTTGTGGAGTACAGGCCAATAGCAGTTAGAGGCAGAGCTCACAGCCAGGAACACCACACACGGGACGCTTGGCCTGGCTGTGCTTATGAGGGTCTGCAGCCCCAGGGGAGTATGTGATGTAGGACTGATTCCATCGAGCTGTGGAACAGGTAAATTTGGTCTCTTTGGCTTGTAATGTGATTTAAACACACACCCCGTAATACATCGTGGGAATGGCAAACAGAGTTAGAAAAATCAACAGTTTTTCTGAATCAAGTTGGCATGAAGTTTGCTTAAAATTGGCTACTGATGCTGGGTGAGAATTTGCTGTACTTCTTTGTTGCTGTGGGACAGACCCACCCATTCCCAGTGGAACAGAGGTGGTGTTTCTTTGCCTTTAGAAGATGCTTTTTCTTCATCCTCACTGGCCATGTTTACAACAGGAGCACTGTTTCCCGAGGCCGACGTGCGTTGTCGGGGGGTTCATGAGAAAGTCATCAGCCTCCCCTCTCACGCTGTCGGGCGGAATCAAGTCATAAATAGAGTCACTTGTCAAGCACGACATCAATCTATCCAGGTAACCTCCACTTCCTGTCTCGGGCCATATGTGTCTGTTATTTATGTCAAGAAAATGGCATTTGCACAACCACTCTGCCTGTTTACAGAAGTTTGGTTCCTCTGGTTGAACTGTGCGTGCTGCCTGCTCTTAGCTCACTGATAAGCCACGAGGTTGTGCAGTTTAAAATGTGCTTCCACATCCCTGATAGAATAAACAGGGCAGAGCCCACAGCACCATCTGCCCAGCCCAGCCAAAGTGAGGAGTGAGGGGAGGGGCAGGGCCTCCAACAATGTTCTCTGGGTCCCTGGGAGGTTGATGCATTTTTGCTGAGAGAGTACTATGGTAAGTGCTATTCCTTCTGACCATTTAAATTATAAGAATTTTTTGTAGGTGGGACATCAGGCAGCCTTAATGTCTGACCCTGGAAAGTTCTCCGTTCAGAAGCACCTGGCCCAGCTATTCCTTTGCAGGTTTGCATTCTCTGTTCGTCTGCTGTTGGAGTCTGTATTTGGCAATGCCAACTGGGAATCAGGGGAGACTTTTTTGGACAAAGGTTGTTCCTCAAATTCAAAATCAGTGACTCAAAGAGAACTTGGCCTTGATCCGGCTGTGATTGTTGCCTTCTCAATTGAACTAGCATTCCTGCTTCCCCGTTTACACAACTGCAAGCACACAAAGTGGGAAAGACACACAGGAGGCTAAATTTGTTGATCTAAGATTGTTGAATAAGATTAGGATATCAAGAGTTATTTTCCAATTAATAGAGCATGACAAAAGGCAGGGATTTCATGTACTTTTATGTTATTAAATGCACTCATCACATGCACACACTTGCTCACACCCACATATACGGCCAGCATTATCCTTTTCCTGGTAACCACCCAGCTCTTCCACGGTGATTTCACATGAATGCTTCTATTTCATTTGGTGGCTCAGAAATTACTTTGATCTCTTTGAAAATAGAATAACTTAATTCTTAAGCATCAGCACTGTTCTTGATTTCTCTACATAGCCAAGGTTTAGGCAATTTAACTATGACATTATAAAATAGAAAAAAGTAGCCATCTGATTTTTTTAAACGGAGATTCAAAAAGCTTATATAATTTTAGTTTGTGGTATTTATCTTGGTTTCACAATGCACTGTAGCTTCAATTTAACATCTACTGCAAGTTGGACCAAAATTGAATATAGATCAGATCTTGAACGGATTGGAACGAATCCGTGGAACAAATTGGTCTGATTATATGGTATTGCATGGTGCATGAATTTTAAATTAAATAGTTTCTTGCTCTATTAAATGTTGTCAACAGTATTGTTGTGGTGAGTTATTTTCATTTCTTGTATATTTTCATATATACTTTTTTCTTTTATTAATCAATATTTCTTTATTTAGATGGGATCATAGTTCAGGATCTCATTTCTCTCTCCCTCCTCTCTCTCTCTGAAGGGTCTATTTACATCATGTAAATTTTGAGAGTAATTCTGTATTTTTCCCTTTAAGTGTGTTTCATCACATCATACTCTGTAACTCTCTTTGGGTTTGTTAGAAAGGCAAATTATGTCTTTTTACTGGAGAAAATCAATGCGGAGGCTTTCTTTTTTGAGGCCCACATTAATATTTACGGTTTCTGTTTTGCTTCTGCGATCCAGCTTCAGACCACTTCCTGTTTGCCATGGTATTCCCAATGCCGATATCCATTCAGGAATTTGAGATTCTGAGAAAACCAGGGAGAAGCCTGTGTTGCTGACGGGGCTGGGAAGGAGACTGTGGGAGGCCACTGTCCCGGGAGTGTGGTTGAGCCCTGCTCCCCCTGGGTGGCCACCCACAGCCTCAGACGCCCCACGCTTGTGCTTCTTGAGCCCCTTACTGGGCAGTGTTGTCTTATGTTTCCACAGAGGAAACACAGTTTGGCAAAATTATATACAGTTTTGAAGTCTACCCATGGAAAGTGAAAACAGCATAGCTACAGTCAGCCTCCTTTCAAAAACATGCTTTTTACTGTCATTTTGCCTGGTTGTGACTCTTTTACTTGTGCACAGTAATAAGTCCTTCAGTTCACAAAAGTGGCCAAAGCCGTCACAACACCTCAGCGCGGTGGTGTGTCTTTCAGCCCACGTGTTTGGGTGGGAATGCTCCTGAGGAGCACTATTTGGGGCTGCTCTGTCAGACCCTGGCACCCTCTTAGGGCCGCCTTGCACGAACCAGCCCTACCCCCGCAGGGAGGAGCATCGGGAAAGCCGAGGCAAGCGCAGGGTCCAGTTGATCACAGTGCCATTGCCCACCAGGCACTGGCTCTGCCCGTCATGAAGCTCTGGACTCAGCGTCTCAGGCATCCACACATCAGCCAGGAAGGGTGGATGGGGCACTTGAGGCTATGTGGGGCTTGAAGACCATGACAGAGGCGCTGGCCCAGAGCGGGCACAGCCAAGGTGCAGCATCCTGCCCTGCCATCTTCACCGTAGCCTCTGGGTTCCTCATGGCCAGATGCCACCTTGTTGATGAGACCTCTGTCTGCTCCCTCCAGCCCCCACCTTGGCAGAACTGGCTGCGATCTTGGTTTTGCTGGGTAATAACAATAACGATGGCAATGTGAGACTGCTGTGCCTGGCTTGTCTGAAGTCCCCTCATACCTTTGTCATGTAATTCTTCTTCAAGGTGCTGTTCCACTCACCCTTACAACCCTGCAGCCCCTCGGTAAGGTCACAGAGAAAGCCACCAGGGGCTTCCAAAAGACGGAAGGACTTTTCGTTTTTGCTTTATCCATTCTTTTGTCATGTCAGGCATATGATAGGAACTTAATGAGTATTCATTACATTAGCATGGCGATCAAATGAATGCTGTATGTGGAGAGAGTAGGGGTTTCAGGAAGAGCAGATTCCAGAATTTCTACACAGGCATGGCTTAGTTCATGTGACCCACACCTCAATCAAGAAAAGGAGCATTTCCATCACCCAGAAATGTCTCTCATGCCATTTCCAATCAATCCCTAACTCCTGAGGACCCCACTGCTCTGATGTCTCTCACACCACATTAGCCTTTCTGTTCCTGGACTTCATATAAATGGACTCATACAGAATTGCTCTGTTGTGCCCATTCTCTGTAGGTTAACATGTCTGTGAGATCCATCAATGCTGTTGTGTGTTCAGCAGCCTTTTCCTTGTTATTGACTAATGAATGTACCCCAGTGGGTGTATTAGTCCATTCTCACACTGCTAATAGACATACCTGAGACTGGGTAATTTACAAAGAAAGGGGTTTAATTGACTCACAGTTCAGCATGGCTGGGGAGGCCTCAGAAAACTTACAATCACGATGGAAGAGGAAGCAAACATGTCCTTCTTCACATGGCGGCAGCAGGGAGAAGTGCAGAGCAGAAGGGGTGGGGAAACCTCTTATAAAACCATGAGATCTCCTGAGAACTCACTAACTATCACGAGAACAGCGTGGAGGTAACTGCCCCCATGATTCAATTACCTCCCACCTGGTCCCTCCCACGACATGTGGGGATGATGGGAAATACAATTCAAGATGAGATCTGGGTGAGGACATAGTCAAATCATATCAGTGGGGTTATTCTTTCTCTAATGAATCCACAATTGGAGTGTTTCCAGTATACAGCCATTGTAAATAAAGGTCTGGGAACATTTTTATACAAGGTTTCTGTGTACATAAAAACCTTTTTGTGTTCATTTCTCTGGTAAATTACTAAGAGTGGAATTGCTCATTCTTAGAGTAAGTATATGCTTGACTTTATTTTTAAAATGCCAAAAGGTTTTCAAAGTGAAATACATGAGAATTTCAACAATATTGAAACTTGAATTGCTCCACATGCTCACCAACATTTGGTATTCTAAGTATTCTTCGTTTTAGTTATCGCTGTGTCTTAGTGGTTTCTCCTTGTGGTTTTAATTTGCATTTTCCTATTGACTAATGATGTGGAACGCCTTTTCATATTCTCATTGGCTACTCACATATTTTTCTTTTTGACGTATATCTTCAAATAGTTTGCCTGTTTTTATTAGGTTGTGTGTGTTTTCATTATGAAATTGTACAGTTTGAAGCCACCTTTGGTAGCCTGCACCTGTAATCATATCTACCAGAGAAGCTGAGGTGTGAGGATCACTTGAGCTTAGGAATGTGAGGCTGTAGTGAGCTATAATTGCACCACTGCACTCCAGCTGGGGCAACAGAGCAAGACCCCATCTCTGAAAAAAATTGGACAGTTTGTTTAGATATTCCAGATACAGATTCTCCTTCAGATGTGGATATTGTGAACATATTTTTTTCTGCTCTGTGGCTTGCATTTTTATTTTCTTAATGGTGTTTTCAATAGCATAATTTTTTAATTTTGATAAAAGCCAATTTGTTCTTTTTTTTACACAGAAAGAAATATATTACAGAAATATACAGAAAAATATACAGAAAATATATTACACAGAAATATATTACTTTTAATATTTTGTATCATATTTAAGAAATCTTTACCTATTTCTAGGATCTTACTATTTCATTGATCTGATAGTCTGTCATCACTCCTATACCACACTACTTTCATCACTACAGATTCATAGCTAATTCTGAAACCAGAAAGTATAAACTATACAATTCTGCTCTATTTCCCATTTGTTTGGCTATTTTAGGTCCTTTACATTTCCATACATATTTTAGAATCTGCTTATAATTTCCGCATAAAACCTGTTAAGTTTTGCATTCTGTATATATGTTAACCTTCGCATTGCAAATATTACATAATGTTATTCTTATGTAACAGAAAAACTATATATAGCATCACCTTATGTATGAGCCAGTCCAAGACTAGAATTCAGTATCCTTCATAATTTGTAACCTCAAGTTTGTTGTTTTGCAGAGGTCATTCTACTACTTTCCAAACATGCTAGTATTTTCTAATTTCTGTGTTTCTTCTTCCTGTCCTCCTGTCCTTTATTATCCTATCTCAAATCAAAGAGTGTTTCCTCTCAAGGCTGGCATCTAATCTCAGCCCCATTTTGCACGGCCTCCTGACTGAAAGTGGTCTGCCTTGCTTGGGGTGACTTTTCTGTCTGTGACTGGAACATCTGTATGGCACTTGGCAGCTTGATACCTCCCACTTTGCCTCCCTGGGCATGTAGCCCCCTCTGCAATGACATTCTAAATGACTTGAGTGAAGCCACCATGTTTTGCCTTTGTGGACCACCGAGCAGCGCTTCTCAAACCTGTAAATGACATATCACGGGTAGAAATGTTAAACTATACAGAGTAAACTAAAGGAGGCTTTAGAAGAATGTGTGTAGAGTTTAGTGAAAATGTTATCATTTAAAAATTGTATAAAATAAAAAATAAACTTATTAGATAGTATATTGCATTTTGGATTTTTGTATAGCTTCCAATGAAAGTGTTTTCTATTATTGGTAATAACAATCTGTTATTAATATATTTGTAACCATCAAATATCTTGCATGAAATGACTATGCACAACTTATTTTTATGCCCTGGTGATTACTTTTTTTTTGGATTGTGGACAGTTATTAAGTTGAAAGTTGATTTGCACAAATACGTACAAAATTTTGAACACTGTTCTTTAAAGGAACCATTGAAAAATTCACAGTTGTATTCAAAGTGTCTGGCAGCTGTTCTTTATCCTTCATGGATGCATGTAAGTGGCTTTCTTTTGAGATCATGTGAACAGAGTCAGTATTAGACGGAACTCACTTACATGTAGGTCTCCAATTGTAGAGTCTGCCTCTGGCTCTCAGTCTACTACCAAAAGGGCACCTGTGCACTCCGAACAGAGAAGCATCCAATGTGGACCAACTGCATGGGGTGATGCTGCCCACAGGTCCTCATCTTTCTACATAGGTCGGCCACAGCTTTCCTGGACCCATGGGCAGAAGCCCTGCTGGCCCCCAGCCATCTTCCATAATTAGCAGTGTGCTCCTTGCAGAGGCTTCAAGAGGATAAGACCACCTGGGAGGATGGGTGCAGAGTGCCAGGGGGTTCTTCTCTCCCTCACTCACCACCTCCACCTTTGTGGGAGCACAGTTAAGCCCTGATAGGACTGGCTTCCCTTGAAGAGATGCACAGGAGGTTACTCTGGGAGACAAGCACCTGTCTTGAGGTTGCAGCCACACCAGGGCTGCCTGGAGAACCTGCAGCTCCTTAGTAGCTCATCCATCCACCCAGGAGCCCTACCAAGTAACGTGTGGCCCGCAGACTCAGGGTGCATGCGTCCCCTGGGAGCTGGCTAGAAAAGTAGACCCAGCTTGGAATTGCCAATTCACAGTCTGCATTTTAACAGCTGTTTTGGGGATTGGGGGATCCATGCCAGAGTCTGAAAAGCCCAGTCCCTGGTAAATCAAGGAAAAGCTCTGTCCAGGAGCCCCACGCCAAGTCTCCCTGTAATTAGTAGCTGCTGATGAATGAATGCACGTTTTACAGGTTAGTAAAAGGAAGAGGAGGCTTCATTTTGTATCATTTGGAGAGCGATGAGTTTCAGACAGTGAGTCCTGAAAGTGCCATGCAATTCAAGGCTGACTGCAGATTGTACACTGGGCACAGCCTCAAGACATCTAGGGTGAGAAAGACCTGCAACCTGTGCATAGCCAGGCAGCAAGAGTGACTGCAGTTGTGGGGATACCCATCACATAAATAAGCAAGTCGGGGTGTGGATCTTGATTTGGGTGGAGGCGTTGGGCAGTGTGGTACAATTGGTTTCAGATATTCTGAGTTTGAGAAACTCATGGCACTTCCAAGCTGCGATGCTGATTGTTCCATGATTCATGAGATAGCATGTGACCCTGGGCACGTTTCTTAACTCCTCAGGAATTCTCGTCCTCATCTGTGCAATGTGAACATTCACATCAGAAGGTATCTACGACTATTAAGTGAGACAAAGTACAGGCATTTTTCAAGCCTGGCACAAAACAAGAACTTGACAAATATTACCTACAATAAAGGTAAAAGCATGAATAATAAAATGCAATGATGGGGTAAACTTCGTGTGTGTGTGTGTGTGTGTGTGTGTGTCTCTCGGTGTGTGTGTCTCTCGGTGTGTGTATGTGCGTGTGTGTGTCTGTGTGTGTTTGTGTGTATTTATCTCTCTGTGTGTCTCTGTGTGTGTGTGTCTCTCTTTGTGTGTCTGTGTGTGTGTCTCTCTCTGTGTTTGTGTGTATGTGTGTCCGTGTGTATGTGTTTGTGTGTGTGTGTGTCTCTGTGTGTGTGTGTGTTCCACACGTGGAATGAGTGCGTTAGTGCAGAATTGATGGGGTATATTTTCCAAAGGTAAGGGAAGCTAGGCTTTTGATGATATGTGTGTTTTTTTATATTTTTAAGGATTTGTCTGTAGAGCACAACCTTGCCTTCACTCACGGTATACTGAGAACTACAGACATGGTGATGAATAGATTCCTTATCTTTTATAGATGTCACTGAACATATGACTTCTGTCTCCTAGCACCATGCAGAGCTACAGAGACGAAAGCAAAATCTATTCAATCCATAGTTACAGCCTTGGTCTGAGTCAATCGCCTGCCATTTGCCAGAGAAAGAATGAATGAAGACAACTTTGGATACAAGAATACTCATGACAGTGATTTTCTCCCATCAACCATGCCAGCACTGAGGGGTATTCTTTGTATAGTGTGAGGATATGCCCTCTCTTTTTGACCTGTTTCTCCCCAAAATATAGAAATATCACAGTAACATTTTACTTGTCGGAAACCCAAGCCGCTAACAAACTCACTAAATTAGTTAATTTTCACATTGCTATAAAAAACTTCCCTGAGACTGGGCAATTTTAAAGGAAAGAGGTTTAACTGATTCACAGTTCCACATGGCTGGGGAGACCTCAGGAAACTTACAATCATGGCGGAAGGGGAAGCAGGCACCTTCTTAACAAGGCGTCAGGAGAGAGAAGAACGAAGGAGGAACTTCTAAACACGCATAAAACCATCAGATCTTGTGAAACTCATTCACTATCATGAGAACAGCATGGGGGAAACCGCCCCATGATCCAATCCCCTCCCACCCTCGACACACAGGGATTACAATTTGAGATGAGATTTGGGTGGGGATACAGAGCCAAACCGTATCACTCCCCTATAAAGAAGCTGCCCCGAAACAGAAAGCGAATGTAAGCATTTTGCCATGCACACTTGAGGGAGCTCTCAGCACCTGTGGACCATCCCCTGTGCCTGGCTACGCGCATTTTCTTAGGCTGCTGATCCTGAAGAACACTTACTCCCTACAGAGTCTTCAGAGCCTACTAAACTACCTTCTGACCTGCTGCATGGTAGAGGGTGTGGGAAAGAAGAGGTGGTCCTTCTGCAGGTCAGGGAGCCACCAGGGTCTGGTGTGTGCAGTGTGAGGCAGCCGAGTGTGAGGTTGGAAGGTCTGCTCAGCCCTCCTCATTCCCAGACTCCCCCTGTGATCTGTTCTTTCTTCCTGGAGCCAGACGCCACCCACACCCCAAGGATCCCAGGGCTTCTACCAGTGCTGCTCTCTCGTTGGAGCTCCAAACTTGCAGAGCCAGCTGTCTCTCAGCCACCTCTTCTCAGATGTCACACCAGTATCACAAATTTGAAGCATCAAACCTTCACTCTCAGTATTCACACATTCCCCCACCCCTAACATGCTATTTCTCTTCCACTCCGTATCTGGACATCCAAACCATAAATCTCTCCCCACCAGCACAGCAATCACCTAGTCATGGTGACCTCATGGGAGTGTTCCCCCGAGTTGTCCATTTTCCTTCATCCCCACCCTGGTCTGAGGCCCACCCAGTTGACTTGGGTCCCTGAACCAGCCTCTGAGTTCCCTCTCCCTCTACTGTTTTACTGCTTCCAATCCTTTCTCCATGACAGCCGGGGTGATTGTGCTCAGGGGCATATGTGATCCCGCTGCAGCTCTCTCTGGGTCTCCTTTTGTTCTTTGCACAGAATTGCAACCCTAAGGGGTCACCCAACCCTCTTCATGCATTGCCTCTGGCTGACCCTGCAACCTAATATCCTGTCCTGTATCCTCCCAGTCCAGTGTCTAAGCATGCTCACTTCATCTTGTTCCTTGGGGTTCAGCCTCCCCCAAGGATGGGTTTGTCTGGACATCTGGACATCTTGTCCCACATCCCCCATCCCAGGCCTCCCCAGCCCAGCATCTGAGCGTGCTCATTTCATCCTGTTCCCCAGAGTTCAGCCTCCTCCACAGCTTTTGGTTTGTCTGGAAGGCTGGATATCTTGTCCTGCGTCCCCCACTTCCCAGCCCGGCATCTGAACATGCTGATTTCATCCTGTTCCTCAGGGTTTGGCCTTCCCCACCCCTCTAGGTTTGCCTGGCAGCAGCAGCTTTTCTCCTCCGCACACTTTCTCTCCACTAAGAGGTACAACATCTTTTGGTTCCCAAGATGGCTGCCCCTTCTTTCATGAAGCTTTCTGGGATTGCTGAAATATGGGACAGATGCACCGTGACACAGGCTTTCTCGGTGGCAATGATGAGCCCACTGCCCTTGTTCTTATGGTGCAGTATTGCAGTTGCTTGTTCAGTGGCTTTCTTCTCCCTTAGACTTCAGGAAAGGAAAGAGAAGTGACAGTAACCAGGCATCCTGCTAAGGACATTGCACATACTATGTCATTTAATCCTCAAAGCCTTTTTTAAAAAGCAACATATTAACCCTACATTGTGGATGAGAAACTGAGATTAAGAAAGAGTAAGTGATTTTCCCCAAGTGATCTGGTGTGAAGGAGCTAAGAGTCAAGCTCAGACAATGCAAGCAACGCCCATCCCCGCTTTACTCAGCAGTGGGACCAGGCCTTCCCCTCTCCTGTGCTTCCAGGGTCTCCAGAGCTTAGAAACTGCACAACAAAGTCCATGCTCAAATTTCATGGGGTGCAAGCAAGATGAACAGACTATGACCAAAAAAACAGGGAGAATGTATTACTATAGGGGACAAATGGGTGCCCCATGGAGGAACTGGGTTTAGAAGGGCAGGAGCCAGGGTGCTGGTCGGTTTTGAGGGAGCTCAAGAACAGCAGTGCAGAGTGCCGCTTCCTGGAGGGCTGTCCTCAAACACTCTCCCCGGAGTGCAAGTCCCTGTGAAACGAGTGCCTGGAGGTCTCGCTCAATTCCTGTGCCACTCCCCTATGGCTGGGCATATTGATCGACAGTGTCCCCAGGACTACATGGCCTGGATCAGATGCCACAATGACAACACCCTCAGGTCTTCAGTGGCAGACAGTACAGACACGGACCTATTCCTGAGTCTGATGGGTCTGGGTGAGCACATCTGGGCTGGGTTTGACTGATCTCAGCTCACTGGTGCATCTGTGGTTGCTGCACGTGTGTTAGGTGGCTCTGCCAATTTTGGCTGGGCTTGCCCACCAGTTGGCTGACCTAGAACCACCTGGGTGGGACCCTGGGTGACCCCCTCGGGGCCTGTGCCATCCTCCAGTAGATCTTCCCAGGGAACACGGGCATGGTGGCAGAGCACCAGCAGGGAGACCATCTCTTCTGCAAATGGTTGAGGAAACTGAATCACGCAAAAGAATGAAATTGGACCCTTATACCAGACACAAAAATCCGTTCCAGATGGATTAAAGGCTTAATCATAAGACCCCAAACTGAAAAGTCCTAGAAGAAAACATAGTGAAGCATCTTCCAGACATTGGTCTTGGCGGTGACTTCCTTGATATGACCCCAAAGCACAGGAAACAAAAGCAAAAATAGGCAAGTGACACTAAGGTTGCTCAAACTAAAAAAGCTCCTGCAAGCAAAGGGCACAATCAACAGAATGAAAAGGCAGCGTGTAGGATGGGGAAAATATTTGTAAGTTATAAATCTGATTGAGTTAATATCCTAAATATATTAGGAACTGCTATAACTCCACAGCAAAATAATAATAATAACATGACTAAAACATGGGTAAATTTTCATTTGTCAATTTTCTATAAATGCACTTCACTGTACATACATACTTCGAGAATCAGATTCACGAAACAAGTCTACTGGTTTATAAAACGAGTGATTAATTTATAAGAAGTACTTAAATAGTATCCCTTTAAAAGTATATGTATAGAACTATGACAGGCACATTGCTGTTATGTAAACTAAGCTAGTTTAAGCAACTTCTGTGAAAATCTTGTTCACTGCTAATATATTTATAGATTTAATTTTTTTATTTTTTATTTTTTTATTTTTATTTATTTATTTTATTATTATTATACTTTAAGTTTTAGGGTACATGTGCACAATGTGCAGGTTAGTTACGTATGTATACATGTGCCATGCTGGTGTGCTGCACCCATTAACTCGTCATTTAGCATTAGGTATATCTCCTAAAGCTAGCCCTCCTTTTTTTATAGTTGAATAGACATTTTATTTTACTCCCAAGGCCATTAGCTAACGTTCCCCAATAGAAGCCTCCACAAGGCTCTAATTTACCATAAGATGGGCTCTGCCTGTCCAAGGGAAAGTTAAACAAAGAAGATTAAATAAGAGTTCAGCATTTTTAAGGTAAAATTAAAATTTACAGGAGCTTCTTCTGGGATAATGGGCTCTCGCTGGATGCTCTGTGTTATCTCTGGGGCACCAGGTTCTCAGCAGAGGCCTCTGCAGCTAAGCAGTGGGCTTCAAGTGGGAGGACGTTTTCATGTGTACCAACACAGAGCTGTGAATTGTCAGAAATACAAAATATTTGCGTATGTCGATGTGATACATGAACCCTCAAAAAAAAAAAAAAAAAAAGAAAGCAAAACCAACAAAATACAGTGTGTGTGATCTAGCATCACAGATATATTTGTGATTCTCAGGACACACGTAGAAGACAATCTGTCCTCTTATTTTGTAACGGCCGACATTGGTCAACTGTATCTTGGAGAGGCCACAGGTGGCCTTGGCCAGTGCATGGCCAAAAACGTAAACAGCCTGTGAGCAGGAGTGCTGAGGAGTGAAGGGAGGAAGGTGGTTTCTGCACTCCTGGGTTCCAACAGGAAATGCAATTCTCAAAGCCTGCAAGACTCTAGACTAGAACAATTCATTTGGGTATTAGAAATAATTTTATTTTTATTGGTTATTTTCTTTATAAAGAAATAAAGTTTTAGAACTTAACTTTAGAAATAAAGATAGCCACCTGAAAGAGGTTAGATTGGGATATTTCAAAAATTTTTTTTCCAAAAGTGTTTTGTTGCTGTTAAAAATAAAATTAAGAAAATGCTGATTTAAATCGACACTTAACTATCAGAGCCTACTATTTTCTTTTCTACTATGCAACTAAAATAATCAAGATGGTGCACCAGAAGAAAGAGTTAATAAAGGAAAAATAACATTAGGAATTAGAATAGATCCCAATTCAGGCCATGCACTGGCCAAGGCCACCTGTGGCCTCTCCAAGATACAATTGACCAATGTTGGCCCTTAGAAAATAAGAGGACAGATTGTCTTCAATGTGTGTCCTGAGAATCAGAAATGTATCTGTGATGCTAGATCACACACACTGTGTTTTGTTGGTTTTGCTTTCTTTTTTTTTTTGAGGGTTCATGTATCACATCGACATATGCCCTGAGAAATGCATTAGAAAACGTGCATATCAATCTACATTCTTGGTTTAGACACGAAGTGTGGCATCTGCCCCCCTCCAGGTGGAGAGGAAGGGGTCAAGTGTGCACCAGGCCCTCTGTAGTGCATAGACACCAGGCTGCAGCCTACCCATCCATACCCAAAGGAAAATAAACCCAGATAAGAGATAAACATGTGTACCCTAAACTCAACTCCATTGCACAGTGGATATGTATTATTATCTTGAAAATGGAGAGGAAGAGCCTACTTTTAAGATCATTCATCAAGGGGAGCAGAAGGACATTTTAGAAAGTGTCCCTTTTCCGTATTTTTCTATTTCCCTTCAGAGTGGCAAAAAGTTGCAATTGATTTTGGGGATTTTTTTCTTTTATGACAAAATTCACTCAAATAATTTAAGAGAAGATGTGCCATTTCTGTCTTTAGATACAAATTGTTACATGTTCCAGAGTCTTACAGGTTAAGCTGCTGGAATCTGTGGAATATGTAAGTATGGTGCATTTAGAGCCCATCAGCAGGGGCTTGCTCAGTGTTGTGTCTGGTCACAGCGTGTCGATCCAGGAAGAGTAACTGGGATCAGGAGTGCACGACCTCACGGCCCATCTCCACAGAAAGAGCACACGGAGAAGACAACTTGGTGGCTTTGGATTCACTGTCAAGATCTGTGTGTGTTTCACATAGAATCTTGATGATTGTGGAATGAAATGCTTTGGTCAACATCCCCATATTTGGCAAAATGACTTGCTGAAGCTAGATGAGAGGAATGGGTTCAAAAATGTCTTGGTAGACATTTTTTAATGTCTCAGCCTTATGAACTTTGATGGTTTGAATGTGTTTCTCCAAACTTCATGTTGAACTGAATCTCCATTATGGTGGAATTAAGAGGTAGGGCCTGGCCAGGAGTGGTGGCTCACGCCTGTAATCCCAGCACTTTGGGAGGCAGAGGTGGGTGGATCACCTGAGGTTGGGAGTTTGAGACCAGCCTGACCAACATGCAGAAACCCCATCTCTACTAGAAATACAAAATTAGCTGGGCATGGTGGCACATTCCTATAATCCCAGCTACTTGGGAAGCTGAGGCAGAAGAATTGCTTGAACCCGGGAGGCAGAGGTTGTGGTGAGCGCCCAGATTGTGCCATTGCACTTCAGCCTGGGTGACAGAGCAAGACTTCATCTCAAAAAAAAACAAAAAGAGGTAGGGCCTTTGGGGAACTGATTGAGTCATGAAAGTCCATCGTGTAACAAGTTGGTTGATAGTGTTGTTGATGGCATTTTTGTCTCTTTGTTTTATTAGTTATTACAAGATGACTACTAAAATCTACAAAGTTATAGAGTTTTGTTTATTTCTCCCTTCAGTTCTGTAAGTCAGGGCTTCTTATATTTTGAATCTGTTATTTGCTGCATATGTGTTTATGGTTGCTTTGTCTTCCTGATAATTTGTCCGCTTTATCATTGCCAAATATCCCTTTAAATCCCTATTACTATTTAGTTTTCTACACCTATTTTGTTACTTATATTGTCACTGTAGCTTTTTGCTCAGTGTTTGCATGATACATATGATACATATATTTCTACCCTTTTACTCTGAAATCATGTATTTCTTTTTTAAAGGGGATTTCTTTCTTTATTCTTTCCTTTTTTTGTTGTTTTTTTTTTGTTTTGTTTTTTGATACAGGGTCTCACTCTTTTACCTAGGCTGAAGTAAAGTAGATTTTTTATAGATAACATGTATTTGAGTATTGCTCTTTTTTTGCAATCTTATAAACCCTGTCATTTAACTGAAGATTTAGGCCACTTGTATTTAACATAGTTTTCTATATGCCTACATTTAAATATACAATCTTGCCATTTATTTTCTATTTATTCTATTCTTTGTTACTGTTTTCTTTCCTGCTTTTTTTTTTTCTTCTCTTCTACAACTTTCTATCCTCTACTTTACAAGTAAGGGTATATATTTTTCTCATTCTCAATCCTACTACAATGAATTTTTCTGCAATGTAAAGTTCTCTAGGAAAACAAAGGGGCACTTTGAAATACTGTGTCTTTCACCCACTTACACTAAAAATAAAATTATAAAATAGGTATGTTTGACTGTGTTTGGCTTCCTGAAGTAGCAAGGAACAGCAGACATGATAAACATTATTTTATGATCTTGTTTATTCTGTGTCCATACTACTGTCAAGGATATAATGCTCCTGAGGTCCTTGCTATTGAATAAATGTCTGTGTCTCCAAATTTTATCCATTGAAGTATTAATCTCCAATGTAATGGTGTTAGAATGTGGGGATTTGGAAGGTGATTAGGTTTAGATAAGGTCTGGAGGGTGGAGGACCCAAGATGGAATTAGTACCCTTACAAGAAGAGGAAGAGGCTGGGTTCAGTGGCTCACACCTGAAATCTCAGCACTTTGTGAGGTCAAGGTGGGAGAATCACTTGAGGCCAGGGGTTCCAAACCAGCCTGGGCAACATAGTGAGACCCTATCTCTAAAAAAAAAAAAAAAGAGGAAGAGACCAGAGCCTCTTCACCACGTGAAGATACAGCAAGAAGGTGGCCATCTATAAGTCAGAAAGTGAACCATCACCAGACATCAAATCTGTCAATGCCTTGATCTTGGACTTCCCAGCCTCCAGAACCATGCTGTTGAAGCTACCCAGTTTATAGTATTTGATTACAGCAACTTGAACTAAGACAGACCTTCCCATGAAAACATAGTCAATAAATACTGTTAAAGGTTGTGGAACCCTAATTCATCACAGCAAAAAGCACATGGCAAGGCTTTGAACCCTGTCTTTTGTCTGTCTCCATCTATCTGTCTATCTATGTATCTATTTACCTATCTGTCTGTTTATCTATGTATCTATTTACCTATCATTGATCTATATTTATTTTTGCCCTATTTATTTTATGATTTGTAAAGTGCATGCTGTGAAAAATCAGTTTCTCTGTGCCTTCTTCATTTTCTCCATTCTTAGCAATGAGAATTGACATAGCACCCACATCCTGATGTGTGTCTCAGTTGCACACTCTACATGTTATCAAGGAAGAGGAAGTAAGTTTCTACATTCTCTTCTGACATGTCAATATCAGAATCACATATTGGAGATAAATTAGCATTTTCTATTTATTTGATCATTGTCATTAATTCTGCTAAATGATTATTGAATAATGTAAATTTATCGCCTAGGTCACTACAAGCACAAAATATTTAAAATTTCTAATTTATTTTTATATTTTGCAGGAATGTATGATAGGGTGATCAATTTCCACAAAGTAAATAATGAGCATACATTTCGTTTTTTTTTTTTTTTTTTTTTGAGAAAGAGTCTCACTCTGTTGCCCAGGCTGGAGTGCAGTGGTGCGATCTTGGCTCACTGCAACCTCTGTCTCCCCGGTTCAAGCAGTTCACCTGCCTCAGCCTCCTGAGTAGCTGGGACTGCAGGTGCTCACCACCACACTAGCTAATTTTGTTGTATTTTTAGTAGAGACAGGTTTCACCATGTCAGTCAGGCTTGTCTTGAATTCCTGACCCCAAGTGGTCCTCCCCGCTTGGCCACCCAAAGTGCTGGGATTACAGGCATGAGCCACTGCACCCAGCCAGCATACATTTCTTTAGAAGTGAAGTAGAAATATGAATTCAATAATTGAGAGAAACAATATAATATTTATGAGATTTAGAGAGCTTGTTCATATACTTTATCATTGATGATGATATTTATTATATATTTTTATTTCATTAAACATATTTAAAAAATGTGTGACAATTTATTTTCTAATACATATTTATAGTACAACAGAAATGTCTTTTTATAATTGTGTAAACATGGCATAAGATTAGAAATCTATATCTGTAATATGATTCTACAATTCTTTCAATGGACAATTACAAAAACCCATATTATTAGAAACAGAATTTCTGGGTCATAGGTTATATATTTTATGGTCATAATCATTTTATTAACAGTAGCTAAACTCTGGAAACAACCCAAATGTCTGTCAACAAGCAATGGACAAATGAGTTGATGTATTCATGCAATAGAATATCACTGAGTAATAAGGAGGAATTAACTATTCTTGCAATAAACAACATGGATAAATTTCACATTCATAATGTTGAGTGGAAGAAGTTGGATTAAAAATTACATATAATATACATCAATTTACACAAAATTGTAGAGCAGGCAAAATTAGCCTAAAGTGAAAACATTCAGAACAATTTATTTAGAAGAAAATAAACAGTTAAGTGAAAAATTCTATGTTTGGAAATATAAAAACCCACATTTGGTAACTTATGGGTTAAAGAATTGATGATGGAATTTTTTAAAAAGCTAAAACTAAATAATAGAAATAAAATGTATCAAAAGTCATGAAATGCAGCAAAACACTACCTGAGAAGAAATGTTTAGCTTTAAATGCTTATATTTAAAAAACAGAATGACTGAAATTTCTGAAGTATGAATTCTCCATCTTAAAGGTGGAACAAGATCAATAAACACCTCACAAGTAGAAGGAAGATGGTAATTTACATTTTAAAGAAATATTTTTTGACAAATTTATAGGCCACATGTGCAATTTTGTCTCATACATAGGTTGTGTAATGGTCAAATCGGGGCTCATACAATACCTAGTACCCAAACAATGTATGTTGTACCCATTGATCAATTCTTCTTCATCCTCCCTTCTCCCACCCCATCCTTCTCCTAAATCTCCATTATTTATCCTTCCACTGTCTGTGTCAACGTGAATACATTTCTCAGCACCCAATTATGAGTGAAAACATGCATTATTTGTCTTTCTGTGCCTGGCTTCTTCCTCTTAACAAAATGGCCTCCAGTTTCATCTATTTTGCTGCAAAAGACACGATTTCATTCTTTTTTATGACTGAGTAGTATTCCAGGTACGGATGTTTTTCACTTTACTGTGTATTGCGTGGTTCTCCAAAGTGCTGTACTTATCGCCATTCCTACTAGCATTGATTGAAGCTCCACTCTTCGGCAAATTTGTGAAGAAAATATAATTCATTGTCATTTTAGTTTACATTACTGTACATTACATTGCATTGTTAATTACTGCTCATTGGCTAGCAAGATTGAACATCTGTTTATGTTTGTATGCATAAGATTTTCTCATCTGTCAATTGCTTATATGTGTCCATTATATATTTGAAAGGCTTTTCATATTCTCTAGATATAATTCTCTTTTTTGGTAAAAAAAAATATATTTTTTAGTATATTACTTGTATTTTAATGTTGATTGAACTATGTTTTATTATATGAGTTATAAATGATAATGTAGCCATGTTTATCAAATATTTCCTCTATTATTCATACAAATTTTGTCTTGTGAAATAAATTATTCTCCATCCCAAGGTTTGGGATGCTAGATTTTGTTTGCATAAATTTTATTCAGGATTATATACATATATGAGTATATAAATATTACATATACATATATGTACAAATACACATACATTTCATACATATTATATATCAGTGAAGACATGTAATGTATCATACATATAAAATATTGACAAATATTACAATAATTATATAATTGGTCATTTAACTCAAATAACTAAAAAACTGACAAATTATTCCAAACTCTTTGTGTTGCTGTTGTCTTACATATAAAATGGAGATTATTTATCTTAATGTATTTTGTCAGTGCTTTATAAACTTATAAAAGTGAAGTGCTTAGAACGATGCCTGGTATCTTAAAACGCTTAATAAAAACTCGGTATCATTTTGTTATACGTTTGTTTTCTGGCCTTGGTATAAGTCTAGGCTAACACAATAAAATGGCATGAAATTCATTTTGTATGATTTTAAAAAATATCTACTCTATCTTACAATCTATTTCATAATACAAGTATTATGTGAACACGATTTTTTTCCTTACAACCATTTAGGTTGTTTGTACATTTTATGAGTCTTTAGCTAAAATGCTTTTTATACATGCTCTCTCTCTTTTATATTTAATTTATATTGATTTTATTTTTTATGCTATTTTAAAATTTGTTTTCCCTCTATTTTTCCAAATTTTTGATTTGATTAATAATGTTCATTCCCTATCCCTTTGTAGATTTTGAATATAAAGTAGTAACTTTTCCCCTAAATATTATGTTGGTGTACTCTACAAGTGCTTTGGTTTTACTCTGTTTGAAATATCTTCTAATTTCCCATAGAATTTTATCTTTGAGTAATATATTACTTGGGTCTTAGTTTTTAATTTCCAAAAGCTTTAGTATTGGTGACTATTTTGTGTTACTTTCTCCTGGTATTTTTTCATTAAAAGAAAATAATACAAACTTTTTTGGCTTTTAAAAACTTTTCTGAATCCCACTGCATGTTAAATTTTTAAAAGTTGTATACACTTAAAAAGGGAAATGAGAGTTTTGAAATCCTTGAGTACAGGTTCCTAGGGTATTTATTTGATCAACTTTGATAATTTGTGTTATTCAAATTTTTTATTGTAACTAATTTTACTTGCTTGCTTTATTCATTTTCAGAATATTTTGTTAAAAGCACTTATTACAATGACAGATTTGCCCACTTTTTTTGCTTATTTGTCATTGTTTACACTCTCTATGTTGTTGTGTACATGAAGGATATAGTTTCTTTGTTTCCACAGGTGTTTCTGTTTGCTAAAAAGTCTGTTTCATTTGTTATTGACAGATATACCATCTTGTTTTACTAGTTAGATTTTTAAAATCTCTTATTTTCACTATTTTTGCTTCTTTCTGTGTTTCGAATTATTCTTTTAAAATGGATGTAGACAGATTTTTACTTGCTTCTTTCTGATAATCTACAACTTTGAAAAAGATAGTTTATTATTTCTATATTTATTTTAATTGATAACATATTCGGGGTTTCTGATAATCTACAACTTTGAAAAAGATAGTTTATTATTTCTATATATTTTAATTGATAACATATTCGGGGTTATTTCTGTCACTGTATGTTAAGTTTTTAATTTACCATGTACTCTCATTTCTTCTTTTTTTCTTAGTCTACATTTTTTTAAAAATTTCATTAAATTAGGCTTATCTACTCATTTCCTCCTTATTATCAATTTGATACTTTTATGTCCTATCTATATAAAAACATCAAAATGCTTACTGATATGGTTTGGAGGTTTGTCACCTCCAAATCTTATGTTGAACTATGATGTCCAGTGTTGGATGTGGGGCTTAGCAGGACATGACTGGATCATGGGGGCGGATCCCTCATGAATGGTTCGGCACCATCCCCTGGGTACTGTCCTGGTGATAGTGAGTGAGTTCTCATGAGACCTGGTCATTTAAAAGTGTGTGGCGCCTCCCTCATCCCTCTTGCTTCCTTTCTTGCCATAAGAGGCGTTGGCTCCCACTTTGCCTTCTGCCGTGATTGGAAGCTTCCTGAGGCCTCTCCAGAGGCTGAGGCTGTACCATGCTTCTTGTATAGCCCGAAGAACTGTGAGCCAATTGAATCGCTTTTCTTTATAAATTGCCCAGTCTCAGTTATTCCCTTATAGAAATGCAAATGGACTAATACATTTGTTTATTGTATAAAACCAATCAATAGCTTTATGTGAAGATTTTATTAACTTTTTTCACCAATAAAATTTTAATGTTTAACCAATATTATGGTTAAACCAACATAATGTTAAACCAAAATGTTTAACTCTCAACCATTTGTTCATATTCATTGATATTTTGTTCAGTCTATTATTTTTCATATTATTTTTCAACTCACACATGACTATTTTTAGTAACCATGTTTTTTCAAGTTTATCTGTGTTTACCAATATGTTTGCCTAACATTTTTCCTATCATACTCTTTATTTCCGTATTTGTGCTTTTAAAATTGAAGCACAACCTATACTATTCTCCTGGCTATGATGGGATAATGTAAATATTCTGTCTTGATTAAATAAGAAAACCTCTTGTGTTTTATGTTTGAATGACTATTCTTACCAACTAAAAAGGAAAGGTCAAAACATAGTTATTTTATATAAAATAACAAAAATTGTCTTAAGAAAGAGCTTTAATATACCTAGGCCTAGAAAGAGAATCATTTAAAATAGAAACAATATTCATAGAAGCACCAGATCTGTACATTTTTGCTTATGAGATTTGCCAAAACCTCAAGTAAGAGATGGGAATGATACTGTAGTTGGACATGAATTTTAGGTTTAAAATTATTCCCACAGTATATATCACACTACACAATACTTTCCAGATTTTATAGTTGCTGAAAAACCAGTTACTGTCATTTTGAAAGTCTTACGTCTTTTATTTGTTTGTGTTAAAGCTTTCCTCTTGGTGTCTTCTGTTTTTGAGGTGTAGACTTTTTAAAAATTGTATTTCTAAGTGTTTATGTGTTTTCAAATTGGAGATTTATGTATTCCTTTAATTTTATCATTTTTTTAAATGTAGACTCTCTTAAAAAGTCTTCTTTCTCATTTAAAAATATTTACTACTTCTACTTTTTGTCTTTTTTATTATACTCTTCAATCTCTCAATCTTTATTTCCTATACTCTATTTATTTCTTTTTCTGGGCTACCTTGTGAGTAATTTTCTTCCCTGTCTTCCAGTTTAGTAATTCTTATTTATCTATATCTAATTGCCTATTTAATTCTGTGATAACCATTTTAAAATTCACCAGCAGTTTTTGTGGATGCTCTAGACATTTTGCTTGTTGACTTTCTGCAGGGTCAGAGAGAGATAAGAGGTGCTTCTTAGGAGACTTTGAGAAAGCCGAGCTTTAGCAGAAAGATGCCAGTGAAAGCTTTACCAGAGCCCTTCATCACAGCAACACAGCAATGTACCTGCTCATTCCTCTCAAAAGCAAGGACACTTGCGTGAGAGTTTTGATGGGAAATCTTTAGGCATCCTCTGTATGCTTCTGAATTGGCTCCTTCCAACTTCTTTTTGTTTCCTAATTTTAAAATATCTGTAAAGGGCATCCATTTTTCTTCAGTTAATAATAATAAAAGACTGCATTGCCAGGGTTAAATTCCCAGGACCCTCAGTCCTTTAGGGATGGACAAAATGGGGGCATCATCACTTACAAAAATGTCTTGAATTTGATGGTGCTTATGTTGAGAAATAAAGTACATATTTTTTATTTTTATCTTTTATTTTTATTTCTATGAACTTTTAAAAGTCCCCTATATTATAGTATATCTATATTCTAGCTGTTATCTATTTATCAATCACCTACCTATTATCTATCAACCAATCTATCTGTGCTATGTATGTATGTATCTATCTATCTGCCTATCTATAATGTATCTATTATCTATCTATCTACCTATGTAATATGTAATTTATCAATCTATTAGTCTGTTTATCTATCTATCATCTGTCTATATCTATTTATCCATCTTCCTATCTGTTTATCTTTCTCTATCTATCTGTCTTCTATCTACCTGTTTATCTATCTACCTGTCTACATCTTTCTATCTATCTATCTATCTACCTACCTATCATCTGTCATCTACCTATCTATGCCTATCTCTCTCTCTCTGCCTATTTATCTGTCCCTTTGTCTATCTGGTTATATCTCACTTATGCTCCACCTGTGGAACAAGCAGAGTTGACTGTAGTTAGGACTGCTCTGTTTCCAGAAGCCCCTAGTCTATTGTTTGTGCCTTCACTCTTTGAAGAATAACCTTAAATTTTCAAAATCCAGGCTCTTAAGAATGCATTCTTGACTTTCAGGACATTTTCTGCAATGTGGCTCAAAAAACTTGAAATCCAAAGAAAAGGAACGGTCTTGGTTATTCCGAGTCTGCTGTGGCATTCCTCCTTGTGACATGGACGCAGGGGGCAGCACTAGGACAGGGCAGGCAGCGGCACAGCACGACCTGCAGGGGTGTGGAGCCCCAGTGTCTACTTCGATTCCTAGCCTGCTCTGTGTGCTTTGCTTATCTATCATTTTGTTGCCATCCAATCAGCAGTAACTCACATATTTAGTGTCACCGATTCAAAGCCGTACTTCAAGAGGAACAAACTGACAATACCCACCAATTACCTTGTAATTATTTAGTCTAATTTATGCTAAAACTCTTAAAATATATGGAAGTATTGAAATAAAATAACAATTAGCCTTAGGTGCAAAGTATTACATTTTAGGGCTGTTCAAACAATGTTAATGTGTTAAATCCACTTCATGTAAGCAGTAACCACCCATTTAAATAAAAAAATTCTACTTTAAGAATGAAGTGTGAACCCAGATATAATTTGTTATTTTAATGATACCTAAGGGATATTATTAAGTTACTACCACTTGTCCATATTTTATTAGCCATGCAATATCAATACCCAATTTTTAAGTGTACAGGGCCCTTTTCTGTATTACAGTATTTTATGAATTACATATGAGAGTGCTGTAATTCAGATCAACTTGAGTGGGCGGGTGACCTGACACTTTCTTAAATACGTGGACTCCAGATCTCAAATGTGGAAGGGAGTACATTAAATCGTAATTAAACCAGTGATATGTTTGCCATAGAAAACTTATTTGCGGATGATGGAGATTGAAATGATAATGGGTACATGAACACCACAGATATACCCTCTGTTAAAATAAGAAATATATAATATATTTAATAATATATATACAGACTTTTAAATAAAGGTGATCAGACTCCAGGTTGTTCTGTGGTCTTTCCCACTCAATTGCCTGTCCAGATGACTCCAAAAATTCCTCTAAGTCTCTCTCTAAGAGATGACTGAATAAAACCAAAAGTTTCTACTGGCAACAACTAAAGATATGTGAGCCTTATTTAAGAAATAAATTTTTATTGAAAGATAAATGACCTGCAATGTTCTTTGTATTAATTTGAAAATAAATGGAGGCTTCAAGAGGAATACAATTTATTTTTTCTCTTCCATTTTATTGGTAGCAACTTTTCTAAACTCAAAATTGGTAGACATTTAAAAATCTGTTTCATGCTTTCAAAATATGATTTTATTTTAAAAAACTAAAAATTCTTAAGAAATTAACCTCAAAACTCACCTGCACTTGTAATTGCTTAACGCTGGGGTCATGGCTATTGGGGGCAGCCCTGTGAAGGGCCAGACGTGAATTCTGCATGCAAATCATACTATTGTGAAAGGAGAACGCGTGATCGATATTCAGTCCAAACAAGGGACAAGAAAGTCACCAAGCAGTCTTGCTGGAGCCAGCGTGTGAACCACACTGGAACTGCAGTGAGGGTAAAAATGAGGTAGGGGTTGCTTAGAGGTTGAGGAAACTGTGGGGATAACCGAGAACTAGAAGCAGGAGAAGCCGGAGGCTCAGCTCGTCCACAGCATGATTCCTGCAAAGGGCACTAGAAGGTGGTGAGGGTTGGGGTGAAGACCATCACTAAGGCTGAGTCCTGTGTCTCAAGAGGAAAGGGAAGGTCTCTGAGCCGTGGGGTTGGTGACCAGGGTTCCACTGGAGGAATTTGAATGCCGTGTTGTGAAGGGGCAAGAGGGATTTCACATGAGTGCCCACCATTTATTAAATATGTGCTCTACATAATGCCTGATTCCCCCAGAAACCCTGAGCAATAAGTCTTATTTTCTTCATCTTCAAGGTGTTGAAACGGTGAAGCAAAGCAGCCTTAATCCAGGCAAGACCAAAACTCAAAGCTGTCTGGCTCAAACCTCGGGCTGTCTCCCCACCTCACGCGCCTCCCCAGAGACTGGGCATGATTTGGTTCTGTTGGTTACTGTGAAAGTGGAAGAACCTGACAGAGAAAGGGCAAGGAAAACGGGTAGGTTAAGACCCTAGCAGGGAGGGACGGGAGGTAGAGCGGGATCCTACGGTCGCGCAGTTCTTCCCGGCAACGTACCCAGAGATGGGAAAGAGCTGTCAGGTCCCAGAACCATGCCCCTGTGGGTGAGAGGCTTAGAAGTCCCAGAAGGCAAGTGCCAGCTGTGGCTTCCACACGTGCTAGTGACACGTGCGCCTCCGTTTCCTCTTCTATCACATGGGCATCACCGCGTTTCCCTCACATCTTCGCACATGAGATCACAATCAACAATGCAGTGAAGGGCCCACAACGGGCTGCAGATATTAGGCAGTGAAGACAGTGAGTTACTCAGCTGATTTGTTCCTTGGAGAGTCAGGCTATCTGCTCATCCTACTCAATATCCAGGCCTGCCTGAACCTCAAGACTGGGTGGGCACCGTTCAGAGGCCCCCAGCCCCTGTACTTCTCCTGCGAGGGCCCATCTCATCATCAGATCCCTGGGGCTTGGAACCAAGTAGCCACTTCATAAACACATGGATTTTGGGGTGCCCCGGCCCCCATAAAGAGATCAAATTATGTCTCCTGCATTCTGCTGTAATGAAATGAAGCATAAAATATGTTTTAGAAGAAAATTACTATAAAAAGTTTCAAAATAGTTATTTAAAAAGGTAAGTTATAGACCCCTGTAAGATAATTTCTGGTAGAAAAGTTGAGTGCCTGCTGACCCTGAGTACTGGGAACAGCCAATATTCAGCACTCCCCACTCCTTATTCAGCCTCCAGCACCTCTGTGTGGTGCTATTACTGTTTGCATGGACAGTTGGCAGGCTCAGGAAAGTTAAATACCTGCCTGGATCATGGGGGGCAGTACCTGGGTGGAAGCTTTTCTATTAATTGAAACACTTACACCTTTTTGTTAGTGAAATGAGACATACGTAGGTAAAGCCATGTTAATTGACAGAGCTGGTATATTGGAAGTCTGCTCAATGAAGTCCTGAATTATCCAAAACCATATCAAACACACAGCCTAGTTTTGTCTGATTAACACAAATTCCTTCTTCATAAAGAGTCACCAATAGATCTCATTTTGCCAATTATCTAAAGACTGTGGTTCTTTGAATAAGCCAACTCTCAATTCCAGAGTGTTTGTTTTATAGGAGTCTTCAGTCTTCATTCCAAGCCACAAAGAACCACTTGTTCTTCACATGAAAATAAATATGCAGAGAGAGCGAGAGAGAGAGAGCGAAAGAGAGAGAGAGAGAGAAGGAATAATTATGTCCAAAGGATAAATCAGCTAAACAAAAGTGATTTGGAACTTAAAAAGCAAAAAGGGGAAGAGAGAATGGAGACATTTCTGTGTATAGGAGGAAAGGAAAGAAGTAGTTTAAGGAAAGGTGTGATGTTTTTCAGCTGTCTTCTGTCTAAAATTAAAAACTACAAGACGGTGCCTATTTTTGCCTTTATTTTTCCCTTGCAATGTTTAAACTTTCACCATAGGTGAATCACAAACCCCTCAACGGAGGCCTAGTGTCCTGATGGTGAAGCCTTCTGGGTAACCAACAAAATGCTTTTCCAAAGCAGGTGCTACCGGAGGACTCTTCTGTCGGGACAGCCCTGGCCTGGGTCTGCCCTGCTTGCTCAGCACCTTAGGGGTTAAGATAAGCCTCGTCTATGTCTTGCTTTGTGGACCTGCTTTAGGCACATGGAACTGGTTTGATTCTTAGTTGGAGGAAGCAAAACACAGAAAATAAGTCAGGGACAGATGTCCCTGGAGCCAGTGACAATTTAGGTTCCCAGCCGGGAGTGGGAACTTCTGCAAAGCACAAAGGTTTCTAGGGCAAGAAGCCACCCAAGAGTTGAACCAAATCAGCCCCTGGCTGACACAGCACTCCACCAGGAGGCGGTCCCGACCCAGGCTGAGTTCCAACACTTTCCCCTTGTGAGGGCCAAAAGGACGTTCCTGCTCTCCTCCCTGACGTGAGCTGTGGGAGACTTGTAATGCGTCCCCATCCACAGCTTCTGTTGGAATCTGCAGGCCTGAAACTTCCATTACAGACTCCGGGTAATGTTGATGGGGTTTCCCGAGTAATCCTGTGAGATCTGTTTAATAACTGTGCTGTTTCAAAACAGAGAAGGGATGGGTGTTCTGATTTAATTAGAAACTCCTATAATCAGTGCCTTTCCCTCCAACTGCAGAGTGTCTGGTGCTCCTCCATCGGTGACTAGGAAGACTTTCTTACATTTGCTGGCAAGCCACTGTGGCGGACACATTGGGGGGTGTCAGCTTTTAATTGTAACTGTCTTGCAGAGCGGTGTTGTTTTAATATCCTGTATAGATTTTTATGTAATACACTTACTTGCAGGCAGCCCGAAGCAAGAATCAATTCTGTGAAGGGCTCTTCTTTTGTTAAAAGCCAATCTTGTTTTAATGATGCATGAAGAAATATTCGAGCATTGACATTTTTCTGTCAGGTTTCTTTTGAAAAATCAATTAAGATAATACTGCTTTGACCTAGTTATCTAGTTAATGCTTATTAGGAATGTAATATGATTTACTGTCAGCATAATAATTTTTGTATCTTATCCCATTAGCTTGTGCATATTTCAAAGTGTATTACACAATGGTCACTTCTTAAAATGTAATGTAGCAGAATGCATTAATTAGATTGACTAGGATCATTAGACAGAAACTATCTCATTGGCTCCTTGTAGCAAATTTGTATACAATCTTTATCAAGATAATGCATTATTTACATGCCTAGAAACCTCCTTCTTAACCAGAGAGTGGACTTTGCCACTTTCTCATGCCCAACCATTCTTTTACAAATTACAAATACTTGATTCTTTTGCTTAAAACTGATTAATTTGGGATTTGTCATCATGCCTGAAATGTAAGCAAAATAAGTCTCCAACAAATTAAGAATTGTCCTCCCAGATTCAGTCCTTAGCAACTTGCTATGCTGCTAACATTCAGATAGTATAAGGTGTGCTGGGAAATCACATAAATATGCAAAATTGGGCATTATTTCAAAACGGTCCTCGCCTTTCTTTGTTGCCTTTGTGTTAACAACTGTCGATGGCACTGTCAAGAAGGGAGCACTGACCAAGACCCTTCCAGGGAAATTATTGATTTCTGCCCGTTCGGGATTCTGAAGTAACCAGCGGCACTGCAAGCTTAACCTTGTTAAGTGCAACCCAAGTTAAATCTCTCACCGCTTCCAGCATGAGGCGGGACCAGCAGTGCAAGTTCGGCTCTCTCAGTTAGGACTCACCCTTGTCCTGGGAATCTGCCGGAATGTGACAGGCGGCCAAGCCACGTGCTGTGCCTCTGAGACGATGCCGGTGAACTGAGGAGTGAGGCACCTTCGCAAGTCAGGGCCTTCGGCAGCCTCCCCCCTGCTGATTATCATTTATTTCTGTTTCTCTGATAGGACCCCGCCAACATGCATTATTGACCCAAGGAATCTTCGGGATGGACTCTGCTTCTGATCACATCTTCACCTGCTCGAGGATCACCTGTGGCACGTCGGGCTCTGAATGCAATCCCCAGGTCACCCCATTTCATGCGTCTGCATTCTTAACCTCACTGCCCATTAACATGCATCTCAATGCATCCAAAATACCGCACCCCCATCACATTAGAGAGCATTAAAAATAAGCCAGCTCAATGCACAAAAATGAGGGCGACAATCGGAAAGACAATGATGTTTCTAAAGAATGTCCAATCTTAACTGTACCTTTTCAGTTTCCAAATTCTCTCTTCTTTATCTCGTCATTTCCCTGAATCACTGGGGCCCAACAATACCATTCTCAGTCAGATGTCTGCCTGAGACACATCATTTCAAATTCACCAGTAAAATGTTTGCACTTACCAGAAGTGACCTTGTTTTACACACCAACATGATGAATTTATGTGAGTGGCTTAGCGGAGCTGTTCATTTCCAGCTTGGTAATATTTTAATTAATTAAAAGGGAAAAATCAATGAACAAAGATTCTGTTTCCTGTGATATTTTATATTTTCTACTTTTATTCAAAATTAAGGGTTTCAACATTTTTTTCGGTTACTCCCAATTTTTGTCTCCCTCTCTCTCCCTGGTTCTTTCTCTTTCTCTCTATTCTCCCCACCCTGCGCCACCTCCGATTCTCTCTCTCCATCTTAAAATGTGTTTCTCCAGGGGTATTTAGGGTGCAAAAGGTTGCCAATTGTTCTTAATGCAGAGAGCATCTGAATCTTGTAGTGTGTTGATTTGAATAAAGCAAGCAACGCTCTTCCTAACGTGACGGCCTCTTGCAGGGCTGAATGGGAAAGGGACGCGGCGCAGTCTGGCAGTGCGTGGGAGCAAACGAAACCTGCACAAAGGGAGGCGGAAGAAAACAGGGAGGGATCTGAACACACACTCAATAGGGATCCATTGTGGAGGAAGCCAAACTAAGGGAGAGGCGCTGCGATGCTCTCGGGCGTGTGCACATTTGCATATGGGCTCGCAGACCCCGACGCGGCGTCAGGCTTGTCACTTTTAAGCACCCAATTAATTGACTTGACGGTGCGGTGAGCTTCCTCCATTCAGAGAGATACTACTGCGGACTGCGGTTTTAATTATATGAAATATTAACCGCGGATTGAAATTGGAAACCTGAAGTTATTGTTTAATGATCATTGATCAGATGCATAGTCCAAATAAAGAAAATGAGGATGGTGGACGTGGGCATTTGGATTTGGGTTTTACGTTATTATCTGTTTCCTAACTAGGCACTTTTCCTGCGTATCTGAACTCTTTTGCCTTTTAACTGTGCCTGCAGTTGCTATAGTGATGGCATAATTTTGTAATGGTCTAAAAATGACACTGGCATAGATACTGACAGATAGGAATTAATTCACTAACAAGTAATTATGTAGCGAAATGTTGACTGCCATGCAGAAGGTGCACGGTGACACATTTTCTGTTTTTCAGGGATGGCAGTAACATTAGCGTTGGTCATTAGTGGTAGACATCGCAGTACAGTGTTGGATACAGACTTATATGCAGACCTATTTAGTTACCTGTGTGACAGCCTTGTTCAGGACACCAGAAACAGCTGTCCCAGCCTGTATGAGCCAAAATAATTAGGCCTGTCATCTTCTCGCTCTGATTTCCCCTTCAACCTGCTCCACAAAATGCAAATATTTGGCTTTCATTGTCACATTCACCTTGACATGGATATTGCTTTGGTGCATAACTGGATGAGATGACTCAGAATTTGCATTGTTCATTCTAATAAATTTGCTTCCCCTCCATTGCATGGCAGGACCCATCAGATAAAGTCTCCCGGAGTGTCATCAATCACCAGCCTTGACAGACGGCTTTTGCCTTCATTTGTTACATACGAGAACATGCTTAATTATTTGTCCTGTAATTAGTTGGGAAAATGTCAGGAAATGTCAACTCTCTGTTCGCTGTGGAAGGACTCGGCTTGAAAGCCGGGATGACTGAAGTGTCATTAATGCCGCCTAACTAGACGAGGATCAGCTGGGGAGAAGGGAGAGCTTCTAAAAAAGTAATCATGGTGAGTTAGTGGAAACGGAAAATCAGCCCCCATAACAAGATGTGAGTCCTATTAGCAAACAGTTGTGTTTTTTATCTGCTAGTCTTCACAATAAAATGTGGGAGAGCAAACTGAAGAACAAATATGTTGGATTGATATAATTTCTGTCACATCCTCCTTGTCATCTCCTAAGCCAATCATGCTTAATGTATTACTATAGGGAGCACCTAATATTTAATTTTCAGATTTAAAGCTCATCTTACCATTCAATCGCACAGTGCAAAATTCAGTGAATATGCAAAGGTGAACAATTTTGCATTCATCTAATGATGTGATGAATTGAATATGTAAAATTAAAATTGTCATTCTGCTGTTAGAACCCTTTACTAATAAGAGCAAATTGCTGTTAATCATTACTTGGCAAAAGGAGACAAAAACAAAAAAATATATGTGTGAAAAGATGCACTGAGGATGAAAAACAAGCAGACCGACTTCAGTCATAGAGTAAGTTCACTTCCATAGATGTCTTGCCCATGTCGGTAAGGCTAAGAAGAGCTCATTGTTAATTTCAGCAATGGGCTGGAAGACCTTCAGGGTATTTCCTAGCTAACTAAGAGTGAAACAAACTCATTGGGAAGAAGAACAATTTTATCACATGACAGACAACTTCACTGTGAAATGGATTCACCTGGGTTTTTAATTGTTGTGCTGCCACCAGTGCTCCGATATCCAAGCGGCGTGTGCAGGGTTGCATTTTGTGAACGATGCTCCTTCGTCATTGTGTTCAGGATGCTGCATTTGTTCATAAAATGCCCTTCGCAAATTCTGCATCACAGGTATCAGCTACTTTCTTTAATGTTGTCAAAATAATGTGTTCACATGAGATCTTTCTTTGCTTAATTACTTATACCAGTTTGTGGCTCAAGAACAAGGAAATTATTGTTAGGTCTCTTAACAAAGAGTAATTAGGGGTGACATTCTGTAGTTTAACAATTCACAACTTGTCACAGGTGTAGCTGAGCTAATTATCAGATAAATAAAATAAACCATTTATTCTATGAGGAGTATTGCAGTGGTTCCATGAACAAAAACTATGTTTGAGGCCGAGGCCATCCCAACTCACAGCACCTTCAGAATACATGAAAATTTCGATTTGCCTGCAGGCCTCGGAAACTGAGTTTACGTTGTCCCTCCTGGTAGATCAGACTTCAGGAAATCAGTTATTTTATCTTTCAAAATGTGCTAAGTGAATGAAGCGAGTCGTTGGAAGCTGGATGACGCAGACATTTAATGACCATTCATTCTTAATATTCAGATTTTTGAGAAAGATAAAAATGTATCCACAATTATTTTGATGGCACAGTCTTTCAAAGCTTATTCTGATTTAATCTTTGTCCCTAAAATGCATCCAAGTAACATACTATTATTAGTTTTCCTAAGGGGGTGAAGTCCTTCATGCCCACAGCGTGGTAACACTTACACTCTCTTTCCCTTTAAGAACGATCTCTGCTGGGTTTTGAAAGACTCAAGCATCAGAGCAGATGTTGAAACTTCTAGCAATTAGCCACACAGAAGAACAACATTTTCTTTCCATCATCCTGGGATTGTCTTTAGGTTCTATAGAGGTTGAATCATCTTTAATGAATGCCAAGGGGATAGTTAGAAAAACCTTTTTATCCTGCATCAGCCTCCCGAGTAGCTGAGACTACAGGTACATGGCACCACACCCAGCTAATTTTTGTATTTTTAATAGAATGGGGTTTCACCGTGTTGGCCAGGACAGTCTCAATCTCTTGACCTCATGATCCACCTGCCTCTGCCTCCCGAAGTGCTGGGATTACAGGCATGAGCCACTGCTTGTACCTGGGAAGCAGAGGTTACAGTGAACCAAGATCACACCACTGCACTCCAGCCTGGTGACAGAGCAAGACTTCATCTCAAACAAAAACAAACAAACAAAAAACAAACCTTTCTGTCAATTAAGTCTTTCGGTGTTACCGTCTTGTAGAGTGGAAATGGAGCAAGCATTAGAGACATTCTAAAAACCCTCCTTTTAGATAATGGTTGGAGTGGAATGGAAGGGAGCCCCTCCTCATAAATCACCACGAAGAGGTGAGGAATTAAGATGTGATTTCTCACTGCCCACATTTCCCCTGGTCCGTTCAACTTGCCAGAATAAATGGAGATGGTTCTGTCTGTAGACGGCATGCAAAGGCAAGAGCATCCCACCAACCTGTGCAGTTTGCAAAGTTGCTTCAACTTCCAGGAGGTTTAAATATGCTTAGCCTCAGCTCGTGATACACGACAAGCCACTAATAACAAGGCGAGGGGGAGCAAGTCCCCCGATTACTCCGGCCATGATTCTAACGCAGCCTGGGCAACTCCTCATTAGTAAGCTTCTGTTCTGATTCACACCTTGATGGAGGTTGTATATAAAAGCAGAGCCCTCCTAGGAAATCTTAATAATAGCTACAAATTAAAAAAAAAAAAAAAGACGAATTCTTATTTAATAGAAAGCTCCGAGGATAAATGTATTCTAATACTCCAAGGAATACTGGGCTCACCCTCCTTCTCCGTGCAGCTTGGGGGTAAGTACACAGTTCCTGCCACGGTTCCCCGAACGGGCCAGGGGGACCAGGCAGAGAGTGAAGGAATGCGGCTGTCTTCTGCGCTCTGCCAGGGGGTGGCCTCTGTCCGTGACTGCCCAGCACCAAGCCTGTCGATGCTGGGGTGCAGGCTG